>NC_135566.1:17240000-17277500 GCF_964340395.1 Glandiceps talaboti | reverse complement strand
TGCATAATACGTAACGGCGCTCTGAAGATGAATTCCCAGGGTCCCAATAAGGAAATAAGCGACATTTCGCCTCGAGCACTTCCTAGCAGAATGGTCACGATGTAAAGTAGCCTGTGTCTTTGTCAATGGAGCAGCGATCCGTGTCGTGTCACTTAATCCAGGTCGCATTACATGCCACACGTATGAAACTTTCCATGATGTAGGAACAGGTTTCCTTCAGATTGAATGTAAATATACAACACACATACATGTGTATATCTGTAGCTACCAAGACTTGTAGCGTTTTACATGTTGTATAGAGGTTTACATGCAACGGCCCGCGTCTGTGAACAGGTAGGTCAAAACGTTGTCATATCCACTGTTTCTATTTGTATACCATAAAAAAGTTTACAGACATTTGTGTTTGCAGATTCTGAGACGATTCAATACAAGTGTCATTTTATGTTTGGGGGAGTTTGCTAAAGGAGGCTTCAGTAATTGCGAGGGGTGGGGGATTGGGGGAGGGTCATGTTTTAGAAAACCTGTCCAAGGGGGAGGGTCATATTTTACGTTGACTCATTTTATGACCTACCTGGATTGTACTTGTTACGTACAGTGAGAAGATCAAATTCTTGTAAAATACACTCTGCAGTATTTCAAACAAAGTCTACAATTCTGAGAGAAACAACACACATCCTTTCAAACTAAGGCTCATATTTCGATAACTGCATGTAGTTACAATTTACTGTTTTCCACACGCCAAACAAGTCCTGATGACATTTTGTGTAGCTTGGCTGTTTGGGAATATGTCATGTGACAGAGGACAAGCTGCACATATACATTGCCATACAAGCGCAAAATGTGCATGTGAGCCCTACATACACGATTTCCAATGAAATATTGACCTGTATCACATACTTGCTGAATACAAGCTTTTGAAGAAAGACAAAGTGGAACTTGTAGAGGCCCACATTGGGAAAAGTCTTGGCCAGCAGACATTAGAGCGATATGAAATATGGCCAAGGAAAGAAATAAAAGCCTTGGAATAAGAAACAGACAGCAGTGCTTCCAGCTCCACTGAAGATGATGATGATGATGATGATGATGATGATGATGATGATGATGATGATGATGATGATGATGATGATGATGATGGTGGTGGTGGTGGTGGTGGTGATGGTGATGGTGGTGGTGGTGGTGGTGGTGGTGGTGATGACGATGATGATGATGATGATGATGATGATGATGATGGTGGTGGTGATGATGATGATGTCCTCAATGTATTGAATGACAGTGATAGTGACAATAAGGAAAGTGACAGTGAGAGTAGTGAAAAAAGCAATACACAAAGTGATACTGAGATTTCAGAGTTATTACAGGTTACTCGATCAGGGAGAGTGTGTACCACATGGAAATCACGATATCAATTATAAACAGAGAATAATGTACCAGTAAGTGTGGTGATATTTGTGCTTGGCAGAAATCTTTTTCGTATAATCAAATTCATTAAAGGGACAGTATCTGTAACTTGATGATCTTTAATTTTTTCAATACTTTTGTTCAGTGTGTCAAGTGCAGTTGCTTGTTCTACTCCTTAAAACATGGCTGAAATAACCTGTATGTGGCTTGTCAACACAGCCTGTATATGTGTAAAGTGCACTGTTATTATTAATAATTTTAGTCCAGACTAATATTCAATTGTCAAAAATAACAATGCAGTTTGTACATATACAGGCTGTGTTTACAAGCGTTTGCCAAACACAGGAGTTGAATTCTTGTTGATAGCAGCGGCCAATGACGTATGACATGGTCGATGGTCACATGATTTGGCACGGTTTTGAAACTTTTCCGTAACGTAATTAGGAAGTTGTTTTCTTCCGATGTAAATACGAACATACAAAACACATGCACGTGTATATAATACCTATAGCTACCAGGAAGTACATCTTTATGTAACGTCTTGACACTGGAAGCTATATGAGTTCATTTTTAACGTGAGCAGTCCTCGTTTGTGAACAGGTAGGCCTAATAAGTTGTTACTTCCGCCTTTGTGTTGTCCGTTGTTTTTATTTGTATATCATAAAAAATACACGTCATTTTTGTTTGAACACTTAATTTTGCAAATGTGTCAGATATGATTCATTGAAGGGGTCCTACACTTGTGAGCGGTTACGTCGGGTTTGTTGAAAGTTGATGAAAATCATGTCATCGTCACAGTTGCATGTTTGAATCTTGATCGTTCCAATATATACAGGACCAAGTCGACCATTTCAGTTCGTTAGTCTATACGTTGTCAGTCTGAATTTGAATCTTATTTCATCACGTTTTCGGGAGGCTTGAGTTATTATAGGTCGTGGAGGGCCGGTGGAATGGGGCTGGGTCATATTTTACAAATGAGATATTTTCACATTTTACTTTGAGTCATTGTATTATCTAACTCTACAAAATTTTGGCATCCCAACTCTGCCCCCAGTATTCCATCCCACTGCTGCAACACCCTACCGCTGCCAATGTTGCACTGTGATATCATATCGGTTAAATCGCTGCCGACAACCACGTACTGAACCACGATTTGAACCACGATTGTGCCTGTCATCTAAACGTATAATTGGGTACTTGGTAGGGATAGAGGTTGCAATGTGAATGCTTTAATCCTATGCGCTTATAGAGCTGCAATGGACTACATAGTATGCTCTCCAGTGAGTTGAGGAATTGTAAAGGGCCGTCGAGCGGCCATTGATCCATGCCATGGGTATTTGTGAGCGCCTTGAGCTCTCAGGAGAAAAGGCGCATTATTCAGTGTTAGTTGTAATACGGAGAGGCATGGGTCTCACAGGGGAAACAGTGTGAAAATATGTCGGGTATGATGTGGTGGAGCAGTAACGTTGACCTCGGCCCAGCCAATGTCGATTGTGCACCAATCTAGTCTTTAGGAGTTCAGGCCTTCAGCTCTGCTAATTAGACCCAAACACAGGAATTAATTAAAGCAGTGCCTTCACACTGTCACAATGGTGGTAACAGAGTAGTCTGGATAACCAGCCTGTGATTCTACTCTGGATAACCAGCCTGTACATGTGTGAGTGAAGGTATAAATCGTAACGATACTGTTTAGGAACTAGTCTAGTGATAGAGGGAAAGAACCTTTGCATCAATGTGTTGGCAACGGTGGAATCGAATCCTTTACCAGTAGTTCTCACTAGTAGAAAAAATAGTACAGTTTACGACACTTTCCGTACTATAGTTCAGATTGAGTTCAATTCTGTACTTTTATGCTGATGAGGTGGACGTTTCTGTACTTTCCCATTAGCGCCTGTCTAATCGGATTATACTCGATCTGAAAAATAGTTCAGATTGCGAGTCGGAAGTGATTTGAATACATTTGCATTTAGTTCAGAATATATTCATGAGTTCACCCCCATAACCGGGCAGTAAACAAATGAATATTCAAATCTACCGTGCTTGCAATCAATACGTACATAAACGCTATACGTGTAGCTAGTGTATTCGATACATATGTATGTATATAAGCAGGCTTATGATATGAACTACATGGTTAGGACGTACGTAGATTGTAATATCACAGGGCTCATTTTGAAATAAATGTTCGTAGTACGCCTTTTCATTATGCACTACATACCGCCACCACTAAACGTGTTTCACATTTCTACGCGTTTGATGCATAGTAATACAGATTTAGATGACATGACAATCGTTTCCAATAATAGTTTAAAATTGGGCCACAAATATTGCTAGTGTATGGAGCTTCTTAACAAACCTGACCGGCCAATAGCGTCAACAAACTCACAGTAGAGACGTGCTGACAGATTTGAGTCTGTGGACATTATTTCTAGCTAAGTAAAATTGAGTGACTATTGGGAATATTATATGGCATCCATGTCGTCCATGTCGTCTATAGTTTCTGACTGACCGTGTTATGTACAACGTAACGCTGAACGAAATACGGTCCATCAGGAATTAACTAGACTAACCTCTATGGGAATAGTATTCTTGTCCATGTGTCGTTTATAGAACAATTAAGTGTTAGGGTGTGATCTTCACAGTAATAAACAAGCCTTTAGAAGAACAACAGGTATTCACGCCTCAAATATCTTGGGCATCATCCAAATTACGATCATGAGCACCAAAGTAAAGGAAATACTTAATGACGTTCGGCATGCAGAACCCCCCCCCCCCCCCGGGCCCGTACCTATGGGTACATGCCCGGCATCCATGTAACTGTTATATCACTCTACGTGACGATTCTGAGGGCCCTCATCTCTTATTCTCTTGTTTTATTTCAATTATACTCATAACTCCTGTTTTTATAGTATAACTGTACAATTGGCTTCGATCAGTGCATTCCAGATTTTCATGAGTCATGAGTGCACATTGCGCAGATATCTGCAGAATACTTAAAAGGATTATGGGTAATGTATGCATATGCGGGAAAAACAAACTGCTGTAAGGAGCATAGTCTCGCTGCCAGACTCGAGACTATCGTCCCTAATCTGTTTACCGAGCGGCGCAGCCGCGAGAAGAGCGGGACCAGTCCCCCTCTATTCTCGCGGCTGCGCCGCTCGGTAAACAGATTAGGGACGATAGTCTCGAGTCTGGCAGCGAGACTATAAGGAGCACTGACTTTGCCCTCATATCTTCATCCCATTTTGCACTGAAGAAGTTTCACATGGCTCTCATATTTCATATATACTCTTTCTAAATATATGGTGATGCAACATGAGTAAAAATAACTGGGGTTAACTAAGTTTGGTAGTCAATATAGCAGGTTTACCATCAAACTGACGCAAAATTTGTTTCAAATTTGTCTAGTAAAAACCGTTGGCCCAGTTGTCGATTAGGCTTACAAGTTACACAAAGCATGATAAGACACTGTGAATGGTGCAAATAAACAACGTGCGAAATGCCAAATACCAAATGCAAACAATACAAGCGAACAAAAGGGCCTGTATGCACTCTAATAGCCCGATATTTTGCCTAAAATCAGGCTCACATGTGCGAACGGTGTGTTTTTGACGTACCTAGTAGGCAGTGATGTAGATAATAGCCGGTTACCGGTCACAACGCCCAGCTATAACTTATAAGTATAACAGTTGTGGGACCGGCTTAGGAAAGTACTCAAACCTGACGATCATTGAACAAATTCTAAGGTTGGAAAATTAAATATGAGTTGCCCGGGAGTTCTAATAGCAAGTAAAATACCCAAAGTGTAAACAAAAAGATAAATTAATTCATAATTATTTGGAAAACATTAGACGATTACGCAGTAAAACAAGACTGGCCACGCTATCGCTAGCGAAAGCCTTCGAACTAGTTTCATAACGACCGGACGTTGAAGGAAGCGCGAAGCGAAGTGTGAGGTCAATGTGACGTCTCATGATGATGTATGATGCATCAACATGACGTTTACGTAGAGTTGCACTAAATGTTTTCTAAACTTCAGTGGAAAGAATTTTTGTCGATCAGACACTGACTATGTTTAAATTCTTAAAACATCTGAGAAAACTGAAGAGGGGAAGCAAAATGTGACACTGACAGACAAGCCAGACGTACGGCACATGTACAGAAGGCGAGGCACACCCTCTGATGCAAACTGGACAATTATCGTGCGTGTCACGTATAAGGCATCAGATGTAATACATGTAGCTAACCAAATATTCTTGTACTGCAGTCTTTCTTGTAACAGGTATTGGAAATTGTCAGAAACCTGATGATTTTATGACTGAATAAGTTTCGATACGGAGACGAGAGAGAGGGGGAGACGGAGAGAGAGAGAGAGAGAGAGAGAGAGAGAGAGAGAGAGAGAGAGAGAGAGAGAGAGAGAGAGAGAGAGAGAGAGAGAGAGAGAGAGAGAGAGAGAGCGGAGACCAAACTAGAGTCGGTACTCACCCCACCACGACATATGCATTTTTGTGATTTTGAAACGATAAAGAATGTTAATATGGATATTGGGACGATTGGAAATCGGACGATGTGAATCGTAATCGAATATCTCAGACCATCCACAATATATGTCGTGTTGACTTAGGCGATCCCAGAAACCATTCTTAGTTTACCCCTTTCACATATATTATCAACCATGCTAATGTTTTGAAACAAATCTCGATTAACAGGTAATTTAGCGCTTGAAAGATGGCGACGTCCATACCCCCCCCCCCCGGCTGCACATATTTTAATATGCAATTATACATTACCCCCTCCCCATACACGTCAGAGAAGTACAGTATGGTACACTATATGACACACTGTAAGCTAACAGTGGAAATCAACTTCAGTGTCCATACATATCAGACATAGAGATTTCTTTACAAATGGATGTGGGCTCATTGGGCTGTAACCTGTACTTGGAAAAACTTAACCAGCAGAGTTTTCTTTTTGAATCCTATGTCTTGACAGAAACGGCACCCCCCTTCGATAACTAGTGGGGAGGGTGTGTCCCCCTCCCACAGTAGGCAATTGTTTGAAAAATAAGGACATGTAGGAGGCCATTTAGCGGCATAATATTTCAAACCATACACATTATTGGAAGCCATAAAGTACTTGAAAATTGTCTTCAATACCCAAATTGTACTCTCATTAAATTATTTTACAACTGTATTACCTACGCTTTAACTAATACATAGATATTTTGGCAGACACACACATTCGTTTGGCCATTGGCTGCCTAATAATTAAATGTGTGGTAGGTAAATGAAGTGAACAATTTTGCAAAGTACAAGGTAAACGATTGCTCCTGTGGTTTGAATGTTCAACAAAGTCTCCACACAGAGAGATAGAGCAAGAGAGAAGGAGACATACGGCGACGAGAGAGAGAGAGAGAGAGAGAGAGAGAGAGAGAGAGAGAGAGAGAGAGAGAGAGAGAGAGAGAGAGAGAGAGAGAGAGAGAGAGAGAGAGAGAGAGAGGCATACACTTATACAAATGTAAATTTACTTGGTAAACAACTGCTCCTGAGGTTTAATTTTGGTTCAAATCATGAGCAGAATATTCGGGGGCCCTTTCAGACCATCACAATTGTCATGCCCCCCTCCCTTTGAACCTCAATTTTGTTCATGCCCCCCCCCCCGTAAATTCTGACTCCAGCATAATTTCAAGTTTATTCCGAGCTCGGTATTACAGGCATTCGACTAGAGTCTTTATACCTCAAAGATATACAACAGTCCATTTCTGTACAAGGCATATCAGAAACCAAACATTTGCAGTGTGGAGTGTCACAAAACCCTGTGCTTGGTCCACTCTTACACGCGTATGCTGTCTATACACATCACCACTTGGAAAGCTAATCCGACATCAAAATCTCAATATGCAACAACATGCAGACGACAACCAGATTTACCAATATATTTCCCCAATCACATACGTCAACTACAGTAACTAAGATGGAAACTGTTGCACATGATATTAAACGACCCAAAATAAGCTAGTTTAATGATGGCAAAACCGAGGTCCTCCTTATCACGTCTCAGTTCAACAGGCTTCCTCGTCTCATGAACCACATCAACATGGGATCGTCTTCTGTGCAGTTAGTGGATTCAGCATGTACCATTTGTGTAACAATTGATGACCGTTATAACCTCAAGAAGCACATCTCGTTGACATGTAGATCAGTTCTTTTTCACCCCCGAACAATAGGTCGCATCATTGACAGTGGAGGGGGCCCCTCCACTGTCTATGGAAACTGTTGCACATGATATTAAACGACCCAAAATAAGCTAGTTTAATGATGGCAAAACCGAGGTCCTCCTTATCACGTCTCAGTTCAACAGGCTTCCTCGTCTCATGAACCACATCAACATGGGATCGTCTTCTGTGCAGTTAGTGGATTCAGCATGTACCATTTGTGTAACAATTGATGACCGTTATAACCTCAAGAAGCACATCTCGTTGACATGTAGATCAGTTCTTTTTCACCCCCGAACAATAGGTCGCATCATTGACAGTGGAGGGGGCCCCTCCACTGTCTATGGTCGCATACGCCAGTATCTTACAAACGGAGTTTGTCAGAACCTTGGTCATGCACTTATATCATCGATACCTGACTACTGAATGGCCCTTCTGTATGGGCTGCCAGCTAAAAACATTGTCCCTCTTGAACATGCCCAAAATACAGCAGCTAGGATTGTGTCAGGTACAAAGAAAACAGATGACGTCACATCGGTTCTTTCAATAACACAGTTTAGTTAGAAATCACACTGGCGTCAAGTGCAGTTACATAATATACCAGTAGGTAGGGCCTACATGTACATGTAGTCTCAGGTCACTACATTGTGGTCTGAGATGTAGTTTACACCACTATGACCTAAGAACTTGAACCAGGGCTGAGGAGAAGTGGTCTGAGGTTAAAGTTTTGCAGCTCTCGTTCAGCAATCTCAAAACATTTCAGCCTACTTCCCGTAATGAACACTTGTCAAGCATTTTTGTAGCTCCCATACTCAAAGACTACATATATGTTTATATACGACTCAAAATATAACACTGAAATTTACTTTGAACACGTTCAGTTTCAGTAGACCTATTAAAACCCAAAATCTCCACTGTATAATTTAATATCGGTAATAGTTTACAGTCAAAAACTTTTAAATTTAGTTTTGACTAGGAGGTCCCCGATTAGACAGGCGCTAATGGGAAAGTACAGAAACGTCCACCTCATCAGCATAAAAGTACAGAATTGAACTCAATCTGAACTATAGTACGGAAAGTGTCGTAAACTGTACTATTTTTTTCTACTAGTGTCTGGCACTCGCGTCCCTTTTCGCATCTGACAACATTTTATCCTATGAAATACTTGAACAGGCCTTGGGGGGTAGGGTCATGTTTAGGAAAATTGGGGGATAGCCAATTTTACGAAAACGGTCTTTGGCAGGGTTACAGTTTACGCAACATACCCGGCTTGAATTCCTCTCCAGTGTATTACTGAAGGCTTTCCGTGCGTAAGAACATTCGTTAAATCTTCCATTTCATTGCTATGCCTATGGAACTACCAATTGGACAACTTTACGTGCGAAATTCGTTATAGACAGTAACAACAATACAAGGCTTAGCCTATTAAAAGACGTTACAACTAATAATAATAGAACGACCATAATTTGTATGCACTTTGACCTTTGAACAAAAACGCGTCTCTAATGTTCTAAAACGAAGAATACGTTGACGCCATTACAACATTAAGGATATTGGTGAACCATAGCATCAACAGTGTTTGTAAGAAATTTAATGACTGGTGGCCATTTTCTGTAGTGCACCTGTTTATCAGTTTGTACACGTACAGCGTTGATATGTAGTCTTGTTTGATTTGTATTGTATAAAAGTGCTACTTAGCTTTTAGACCATATTAGCATAAATCTTCCGGCTTTTAATACTGTGTTATCCAAGCACAGGATTTCGGTCTTGTATGGGATTTTTATATAGTATTAATTACTTTTAACTGTGTTGAATAAAACAAACAAACAAACAAACAAACAAACAAACAAACACACACACACACCAGCAAACAGACAAACAGACAGCCAGGCAGGCAGGCAGGCAGACAGACAGACAGACAGACAGACAGACAGACAGACAGACACAGACGGACGAAACAAAAACCCATATATAAAACTTAATTGGTTACAACGTTTATCAACATTTAGTGATTTTGGGGTATTTAGGAAATATCTTAAATATGAATTCTTTTAAATTTAACATAACGTAGTACATACAGCAATGATAACAAAGGATACATGTTCAATAGAATACGGTGAGGTAGTTTTTGTTTGCAAGGAGTCCTTTCCACAATTAATTATTTTGATATAAAAAGTAGGCAATATATTTCAAACTATGTGAAATTAATCATGTGATTTTATGCATACATTGGCGAGGTCAAAATGTGCTTGCCATGTATCCTAATAATACATCTGTCAAATTCCATATAATTTGGTATATACATTGTTGGTGATAAAGTACACATGTACAATTAAATGGCTTGGGTTTGGCCTTACTATATACCGCAGGCATTTAGGTCACATCCGGGTAGTGTATTATGGTACGTCTCATTAGATTTGGTCTAAGGGTTTTTGCTGTTGTTTACTGGAATAAAACGTACCGTAGCGCATTGCATTGTATTGAGAATAATTTGAAATTACAAACTGTAATATACAATTGTCTTCTTCATTTTGCAAATATTTTAAAGAAAAATGTTCAACGAACTATTGCTATTTAGCACGTTCAAATGATTTGCTTAATTGTCCAAAATAATAGTCATCTTCATGTTTCTCCCATAGACACTTCATTCTCTTGTCACAACACACAGTCAACCAAGATGAGTAAACTGAACAGTGTGTATCCTGCATGGATTAGTACTCTATCAATTATCATACTGGCATCGTCAATAGCAAGTGCCCAGGAAGACTTTCTGGATGCCGATAAATTTACACAGGAACTGCTAAATTTAGCTAACAATGGACTTGGTGTGCAAGAAGTGCAGGTAGGACTGAAACTTAGTGTATTATGATGTGTACTTTGAACTACCGTTAATAACAGAATGTAGTATGTATGTATGTATGTATGTATGTATGTATGTATGTATGTATGCGCTTGCTTGCTTGCTTGTTTGTTTGTTTGTTTGTTTGTTTGTTTGTTTGCTTGTTTGCTTGTTTGGCTGGTTGGTTGGTTGCATGCGTTCATGACGTTCGATCACATTGCCCCTTTTCCCAAAGTGTTGCACTGGCGCATGGCTACCAGTACAACAGCGTGCAGACTTTAAAATGCTCTCCCTAACATTCAAAGTCCTTCTTCACAGTTTTGCACCTGGCTATCTTAATCAGTTGCTAATAACCCGACGTAGCTCCAGCCGTGCTTTACGCAGTAACTCACGGAACGAAATTTACTTACACCAACCACTCAGCAATACTGCTTATTATGGTGACAGAGCATTCTCAATTTGTGCCCCATGCTTGTGGAATGCTCTGTCATCGTATCTGCAGAGTGTCACTACACTTCAATAAGACTTTTGCTTGATTCTGTTTTTGTACTCGTTTTTCTGTGCTTTGTAAAGCGCATTGTGATAGTTATATGGAATTATAAGAAATTAAATTAGATTAGATTAGATTAGATACTATTAGATTAGATTAGATCAGATTAGATCTACAAGACCGACAGATTGAAGATCCGGAGCTGGAAATGAATTAAAACGTTTATTTGTTCGTAATTTACTACTTGTTTTTATTATTGTTCGTACCTTTTATTTTTGCTCATGCCAAGTCAGCATATTTAATACCACCAGAGGCTTGTGGAGATGTAATTAAACAAATATCTATGACCCGGACAATCGCTGCTGATGACGTTTAATGCAAAATAGAATCACTTCATACATGGGAAGTTCAACATCATGATATTCATGTTAAACGCCATCACAAAGCAACTTTCTGATTGCACAAAACACGTCGATCGCAAATGAAAATAAACACACAAAAAACAAAGAAAATGGCGACCAATCTCCATTGTTGAAAATTACTCCTCTTTCAAATAAGGCCTTACTCAAACAATACCAGGTTTATTTACTATAGTAAGTCAACACCCTTTATAAACTCCGTAACAAAACTACAAGTGAATTCCACCGGTAACCAGAACCAACTTCCGACTCACCTACAACACTACACCATTCACTGTAGTACACGGATGTAGTACATATACACAACAGATGTGGTCACGGTTGGTTAGTTAAGTCATAGACAGTGGAGGGGAGAGGTTTATTTACCCCAAATCAACTTCTTCCAAAACTTTGAGAAACTCTGCCATCATATGAAAACGTGCATCGACATTAAATATTACCCTGAAATTATGTCGATGCAGAATTTCATGAATCGCTCACATTGCCATGGTAACTATTGCGTCAAATTTGTGTGATACTATTGGATAGGGTACTTAAACCATTGTCTACATGAATTTATGTGTCACTATGACACAGTTTGGCAAATGTGTCAAATTTCGTACCCCTAATAAAGTAGTGCTGAACCAAGAGTTCACACTGTGAATTGTCACGGTAAAAAGACATGTCACAGGCCAAACAGAGCAAGTTTTTATTGTTGATCTGATAATGTGATTGCATGCACAATACTATAGAGCATGGGGATTGGTCTTGGTTGGGGGAGGGGAGCTGGGGGTGGTAGTCTAGAGATAGGTCATTGGCCATCTTGATGAGAGATTTGATTCAGCACGTAGTTATAAAAATATGTACTCTGGTATTAAGGTATGTCTACGTTTTCAGAACCATATTGCCTTTTTAATAGTATAAACCTGTAGCTTTCCCTCACTCTATAATTACCATGACAACAGCTACGGTTACATCTGACTAATTCCTTTACTTTTCAATATAAATTAGAAAAGTTGATGACGTGACGTAAATGGTGTAAACTTGTGAACTTTAACGCATGTGGCATATTGTCATTAATACGTCAATCTGCAGGACAAATTATAATTATTAATTAATTTTTCTTCTTACAGAACATTTTTGATACCTTGACATTTGAACCATCACCGATAGAGGGCACAGCTCTGGTGGAGGAGGTAATAATTGTGTGATTTTTTTTTAATTTTCCTAAATTTGTAGAATATCTTTTTTATACTTTTCTGTAATTGTCATAATTTTTTTGAAAGTAGCTACAATTTGTACTTTAATTAGAGAAAACGTATTTTTGTTACAATGAAAATTAATTATGCTGCAGAAATAGAACGGCCATTTTTAGAGATAGACATTAGAACCTCCTATCAAATCCTGCGAAATAAAATATTTCATATTCTGTTGTCAGTCTAAAATCAATGATAAACACCATATATGTCGTCACATATCATATTATTGTGTTATCACTTCAAAATGCGATCTCAATGTATTGTAACAGTTATTGTTATTATTTTTGTTTTGTTTTGTTTTGTGTTTTGTGGGGGGGGGGGTTCTAATCTCCATAGGAACGAAAGTTTTTCTCAACCGTGGTTATCATCTAAGAAACCATCTAGTGTATTCTGTTTTTGCAGTTTTATCATTTCCATGGTAAAGATGAAATTGATAATATACAGTACTTCGCGTAAGATATCATCATTTCCATCTGCCATAGTGAACTGATTGTTGGCATTTCAAATCTGTTATTAGATTGGGTCATTTCTGACGAACAAAAACTTTACCTAGTAAATATTAAAGGATAACGTACATTCATATTATTTTTCTTAAACAAGCAATTTTTAGATGAATAATTATATCCTTGATACTTTCTTTCAGCTCAAAACTGCACTGAATCAAAAATTCCTGGAAAGAGTTGGCGCTCTGACAAAAATCAAAGATGCAGTGGTGAAAATGTATGACCAAGAGCAGGGTAGCTTTCAACAATGTTGTGAAGTTGACTTGTCTGGCTCAGAGTTCAACAGTAGATATGGAAAAGTGGTAAGTCACTCGTATACTTTTTCCTTTCCTTTTTTTTTTTTTGGGGGGGGGGTATACTTTGGGACCGGTCAGTTTCTCCACCAGGGGGTGGATTCTTCCATCGGGCTGACAAAACGTCACCGACCCCCCCCCCCCCAGCTGTAAAACCAAACGAAGGCTGACCCCCCGATCACTTGATTCTAAAACATGATGACCCCCCACCCCCATACAATATTCACATGACAGGTATTTTTTGATCGTGACTCAGTGTGGACTGCTTGACTGTCTTGCATCTACGATATAAGAAGACACCACTTTCAGACAATAATTTCCAAGGTTTACAAGACAACAACATGTATAAACATCGACATAGGGTTGAAATATTTTTGAAATAAAGTTTAACAGCATCTTGACAGTAAGATGTCGGGGGAAGAGCTTGACACTGGGATATGTCCATCTCTTGTGGGGGGGGGGGTCCTAGGGAGTCTCCTCCTAGAAACCCTGGAGGTTGTTTACTCTGAAAAGTCAATTTTGAGACGATTCGGACACTTACAGACAATAATTTCCAAGCTTTACAAGACAGCACCAACATGTAAAAAGGAACTACATAGGGTTGAAATATTTTTGAAATATAGATTGATAGCACCTTGATAGTAAGAGGTAGGGGAAGAGCTTGAGACTGTGATGTGTACACCTCATGTGGGGTCCTAGGGGGTCTCCCCCTAGAAGACATGAAGGTTTGTTACTCTTAAAGCCAATTTCAAGCTATTCAGACCCTTTCAAGCAATAACCTCCAAGCTTTATAAGACAGCACCACCAAGTATCAGAAACTATTCTTTATAACTTACATAGGGTTGAAATATGATCTTAAAAAGTTAAATGGCATCATTATAGTAAAGGTCAACACATCTAATGATAGTATCATTGGTAGGGGAGATTTGGAGTTTTAAGGCAATTTTAGACTTTCTTAGCAAACATTTCACATCTTTAAAAGACAATATCATCTCAAATTAGCATAGGGTGAAAATATATAAGAAAAGTTTAATACTATTATGACAGTAAAAAGGTTGGTGCATCTGATTGTTGGTTGAAAGCATGAGTGACCTATTGAGTGAGGGAGTCCTTGGGGGTTTTCCCCCTGGCAGATCTGGAGGTTTTTTGTTTGTTTCTATTAAGGCAATCTTTAGGTTATTCATAGCCTTTGAGGTAATATTTCCAAGCTTTGAAAAGCTGATGTAAAGATAAGTTTTAAATGAGTCATGTCACATGGTATATTAGAGAACTTTAGGTGGTCATATACCTAGTGTATAATAGAAACTGGAATCTGATGAGATATGGTGATTTGTAGTGTCCATAACACGAAATAGAAAGTGTATTATTCCCTTCTGACAAGTTCATACTGAAGAGTAGAAAAATTTAGGTTTAACTTCTTTTATAAACATCTATGACGATCACCATTACGAAACGTTCAAGTTCATCTATACAGTGCAATAAAAGTGAAGCATTGATTGGGAAACAGCGAAGAATTTACATGACATGTTCTAAAACAAGTGTGGTAGCTAGGTAATACATGTATATGTATATGTATAGTTAATTAGTTTCATCTCTTATGACGTGAAGTAATATTAAAAGAATTGATGTAAGCAACAGGGACAAGAACAAATATTTACATGTACCACATTTTAGGCGAGGTTATATGCGAAAGTGATTTTTTGATTCCATAACAATCCAAAACACAATGACACCCCCATCCACAATTTTCAAAATAGCATGACCCCCCCCCCCCCCCACTGCCAATTTCAAAAACACCAATCCACCCACCCCCCTCCCAAGGCGGATATCATAGATAGGATGGCCGATGTAACGAAGTACAGATACTTTGTGTATGTTTGTGTTTGTTTGTTTGTTTGTTTGTTTGTTTGTATGTATGTATGTATGTATGTATGTATGTATGTATGTATGTATGTATGTATGTATGTATGTATGTATGTATGTATGTGTCACGGTTGCCGCCTCACACTCCAAATATCATACCAGTTGATGCAGTTAACTCAAATAAACTTTATTACAACGTACACACATAACGGAAAGGACAGGAGCTGAAGTACAAAGTGAAAGAGGTAGGTTGTTGCCTTGCTGGCTACACAAAAAATGAATGTCACAAAAGGAAAAAGAGAATATAACTAACCTGAAGTACAAAGTGAAAGAGGTATGTTGTTGCCTTGCTGGCTACACAAAAAATGAATGTACCGGTGACCTGTGTGTTGGGCTTTTTATACCTGACACGGTACACCTGTCTAAAACTATTTGACTACTAGTATCTAATGAAATTCATGAAGGTAAAGAAATTTACATAAGTACAAGGACAGAAAGTTACATAACTAAAACAAAACCTAACACTGAATAACAAAATTGTAACTGTGACATACTCCCCCGCTTGAGGAAATGGCGTCCTCGTCATTTAGACTACTTCGTACATACATTCTGGCTAGACGTAAAGAAAAATTTACAATTCAAATTTACCAATCTTTGTTGTCTTAGGGAGTTCTTTTGAGTGATCTATTAACATCACAGCACAAACTTAACTCTACTAATAAATAAATTGACATTAAATTTTTAAAGTGAAGTATGGTTCAAGCTGCTGGACATGTTGAACTAAATTTCGGGACCATTCACCCGGTACAAATCTATCTGGAGGTTTTCTGTGTCTTGTAGACCGTCTTAAACCTACTTCTGATTCATTCGTCATATCAGTTAAACTTAATGTATTTTCTGTTTCTAGTGAATCATGTGAAGTGTCGTTTCTGGAGGTGACATACGTGTCATGCGTGTCATGTGAAATATCATGGGAAATATTATGAATGCGATCCGCAAACTCTCTCTTATGCAAGGGGATATATTCTGGTGCACAAGGATTTAGTGTGTTTACTTGGATCATAAAGGGACATTCTTCCCCCCCCCCTCGTCATTTGAACTGGATGAATTAATTATCTCTTCCACTTTCTTACTTTGTCTATGAGCTAGTCTAGACATGGGTTTCTCATTTACTTATGTACTTACATCAGCAAAGCTGGATGCCTGTGGGCAGAGATGGTTGTCTGACCTTTCCTTGTATGACTTTTCCCTAGTATACAGAAGTGATAGGAAAAATATAGATGCAGATGCTTTGTCCAGAATTCCATGGAATTGTAAAGAGGGTCAGATTGACAGTGAGGTTGTGCAGGCAGTCTGTCATGCAACTAGAGTGAGGGATTGTGATCAACTTCGATATGTAGATTCATTGGGTATTGTAGAGGATGAGGAAGTGTTCACGGGGTCTTCTTGTTATGACGATGTGGATTGGAAAACTGAGCAACAGAAGGACCCAATTATTAGATCTGTTGTTGGTCATATAGTGAGAAATATCAAGCCTAATATGCAATCACTATGTAGAGAAGAGAAATTGTTGATGCGAGAAGGGGTGCGTTTAGTTCTCAAAGATGGAATTTTGTATAGGAAACGGCAAATTGATGGAATACAGAATCTGCAATTGGTTTTACCAAAGATGTATAGGATTGGAGTATTTAAGAGTTTACATGATGATCTTGGACATTTTGGAAGGGACAAGACTTTAGATCTGGTAAGGAAGAGATTCTTCTGGCCTAGAATGTTTCAGGATATCACAAATAATGTAGAGAGATGTATGCGATGTATACGTAGAAAGGCATCTGGCAGTGTTCTGAGGGCGCCATTGGTCAATATTAAGACATCTCAACCTATGGAAATGATCTGTGTTGATTTTTTGCATATTCCAACTCCAGACAGGGGATTTAGTAATATCCTGGTGATGACTGATCATTTTACTAGTTATGCAATGGCAGTGCCAACAAAAAATCAGTTACAAATCTGCATCAGAGAAATCCGAAAGGGCTGGAAATAGACACAAGGTGTTATATGATAGGAAAGTAAGGGAAGCTATCATACAACCTGGGGATGTTGTTTTAGTAAAAAATGTAGCACCTAAATCAAATTACAAATTAGCTGATAAATGGGAAGAAGACCCGTATGTTGTTCTATCTCAACCAACCAGTGATATTCCGGTGTATGTCGTTCAGAAAAAGGGGGGTAAAAGTAGGAAACGTACCCTGCATAGAAACCTACTTCTCCCTTTACCTGAATACAGTACTGAAGTAAATGAGAAACCCATGTCTAGACTAGCTCATAGACAAAGTAAGAAAGTGGAAGAGATAATTAATTCATCCAGTTCAAATGACGAGGGGGAGGAAGAATGTCCCTTTATGATCCAAGTAAACACACTAAATCCTTGTGCACCAGAATATATCCCCTTGCATAAGAGAGAGTTTGCGGATCGCATTCATAATATTTCCCATGATATTTCACATGACACGCATGACAGGTATGTCACCTCCAGAAACGACACTTCACATGATTCACTAGAAACAGAAAATACATCCTGCCGACTACGCCATTTGTCACGGTTGCCGCCTCACACTCCAAATATCATACCAGTTGATGCAGTTAACTCAAATAAACTTTATTACAACGTACACACATAACGGAAAGGACAGGAGCTGAAGTACAAAGTGAAAGAGGTAGGTTGTTGCCTTGCTGGCTACACAAAAAATGAATGTCACAAAAGGAAAAAGAGAATATAACTAACCTGAAGTACAAAGTGAAAGAGGTAGGTTGTTGCCTTGCTGGCTACACAAAAAATGAATGTACCGGTGACCTGTGTGTTGGGCTTTTTATACCTGACACGGTACACCTGTCTAAAACTATTTGACTACTAGTATCTAATGAAATTCATGTATGTTTGTTTGTTTGTTTGTTTGTTTGTTTGGTGTATTAGAAAGTATCCTATGTGGACTGAGCACAGTATATTGGCTTGTACTAAACAATATGGGAAAAATATGTCAGTTGTCATCTATGGAAAGATTTATATTTCATGGTGCATTTCAAATTTTGCGTTTTGATAACATTTCACTGTGAATATGACATTTGTCACAACCTAGGTGTCTCTACTATTCGTTTGTTATCATGTTTACTCAAATTCTGCCTGCAGTGAGTTTGAGTACATTACTTTTGACTTCGCGTGCGCCTAACACCAGAAAGCAACACAAACTCTGCTATGATGCGTAGAACAAATTGGTTGAAATGACTCCATCGTGCTTTAGTCTCTGTCATTAGTCTCTGCACGCGCGGGCAATATATGACATTGCGAGGATTAATCTATTTAAATGAGGTTATGTGATTCTACTGTGACCAATGAGAGCTGTTGTAAGAAAGTTAGGGTGAAATCTGCTCTTGCCTACATCGGTCTCATAGATGACGCTCATGTGGATGCTGGTGATGTGTAAAGAACGCCACCTTGTTGGCTGCTTGTGTAGTAGAGACGTAGAGGTAGATGAATTCTCAGAGTCATAATAATGTTTGCTGTCTATTGTTACTCCCTTTAGCTTGATTCAAATACAGTATGTACTAGGATATCTCCAAACGCAGAACCAAATAGTCGACACTTTTCTCATGAAGTGATCGAGGTTATGAAAGAAAACTTTGATGAGGTACCGAGTTTGAAGTGGCAGTACTTCAACAGTGAAGAGGGGGTCTTCACAATCTATCCGGCAAATAAACTAGACAGCTGTACAGATGGTTACGATGGAAGATTCAGGTAAAATGTTCTCATTAAAATATCGATATTCGGATTTAGTTCAATTACAGTGTTTTACCGTGATTTTTCGACCTTCTGTTTTGTTCAGCATGATTTTATTTTGTCAACGAAAACAGGATATTGTAAAACTTTCAAGTACATACAGTAATTTTAATATTCCCACGTGAGGCCAGAAAAACAAAGCTATTCAAGGAGCAAGCTAGCCCATCACATTGGGTAGGTGTGTAGGTCGATTCTTTTTTACAATGTTAGTCAATGATGTAAAAACAAGCCATATATGATGGCAAAACATTTCAAATTGAGCTTACATATTACTTATTCGGTCAAGTTGATTTTCTCTCTTGCAATTTATCTGTATGGCAATCGATTTCCATCAGTTCTACAGTTAGGAAATGTACACAGTTTACGGTTAAACACATTTTGTAGCTCCTCTCCCTATCTCCTCTCACAAAATGAAGATGTATCCAAAGGTGAACGCTTTTTTTTTTGAAAATAAGGCCATCTAGGTGGCCATTTAGAAGCATAAAATATCAATAGATATAGTTTACAATCTTACAATACTTGAATATTGCATTAAAATATCAAATATATTATGCAGTACATCTTAGCTAGCTATGAAGTGTATTTTGTTGTGGACAACGCTGAAAGATATTTTCCGGATGTGTACTTGGTAAATGACTTCTCCTGAAGTTTAATTTATTTCCAAAAAAATCACAAATAAAAAGCAAAACATTTCAAGTCCTCCTTTCTGCCTATTAGAATTTTGATGGTCCAATGCCTTCTCAGTCCCTTTCCTATTGTCGTAAATTTTGCTCATTCCTTTAGTGCATGTTGGATATGCAACAGCTTAGTTTAATCTCAATTCACCCTTGTACATGCATCATTGGAGCCAAGTAAATCACTGTATAAGATATTATATAATTTGGAATTGACTCAAATGCATATGTTCACATGTATTATTCAGAAAATACAAAGAATTCCCCTAAAATAATTTTGAAACAAAGTGTGCATATTAGTCCATCAGCCACTGTACTAACATGTAAAGCCCCTGTGAGGATATATTGCCCATCACCAGAACAAACTGAAATGCTAAAAATATGGGTAGGTCATTGAACAGCTTTTTATATTTATTTCTGGCCAACTTCACAATGTGACTTCCCACTAAAATACTATGTTTTTACGTCATTCCATCATGACATTTTTCAAAAATATTTCCACTAAAATGTATTATTCTATTTACATAATCAATAATTTGCATAAATTTGTATTCCACTGTACGTAGACCATGGTATGTTGAAGCAGTATCACCAGAACCTAAGAATCTGGTTGTGGTGATCGACAGGAGTGCTTCCATGGAAATCAAATATGGCCGTAAAACATTGATGCAGATAGCTATAGATGCTGCTATCACTGTCTTAGAAACATTGAATCCAAATGACAGGGTAAGATATTTATTTTTTCAATCGATTTTTACCTCTCATAAGGGGAGGTTATGTTATTCTTCTAGTCTGTCTGTCTGTCTGTCTGTGTGTGTGCGTGTATGTGTGTCCGTCTGTCTGTGATGCTTTTCTCCTAGTCTGCCTGTCTTTGTGTGTGCGTGTGCGCACGCGCGCGCGCGCGTGTGTGTGTGTGTGTGTGTGTGTGTGTGTGTGTGTCCGTCTGTGGAAACGATATTTCAAAATCTACTTTATCGATTCTAAAGAAACTTTCACATCATATGTCAAGAACTGATTAGCTAGATTTTTGTAAACATCTAATGAACATTAATTAGTCATTTGCATAATTAATGGTTTTGAGTAATTATGCTATATCCTAAGAATGCATACTTGCAATTCAATATAATTTGGTACATGCATTAACCAAGCACATATGTCATATATAGCTTAAATGAATAATTTGCATGATTTATGATTTTCGGTAATTAGGCTATATCTTAAGAATGTAAGCTTCAAATTTTACATAATTTGGTACATATAGTAGTAGTAGTAGTAGTAGTAGTAGTAGTAGTAGTAGTAGTAGTAGTAGTAGCAGTAGTAGTAGTAGTAGTAGTAGTAGTAGTAGTAGTAGTAGTAGTAGTAACAGCAGCAGCAGCGGCGGCAGCAGTGGTGCTGGTGGTGGTAGTAGTAGTAGTAGTAGTAGTAGTAGTAGTAGTAGTAGTAGTAGTAGTAGGAAACAACTGATATCTTTAAAATCATCAATGTGGTGGCAGCGATGGGATAGAATCTGATACTTCTGTTTCTTTTCACGTCTGACAACATTTTGACCTGTATTTTTTGAAATAGTTCAACAGGGAAGGGTCATACTTTAGAGAAAGGAAATTGAAGGAGAGTTATGTTTAAGTAAACAGGGTTGGAGAGGGTCACATTTTATACAACAGGACATTTCCCACAGCCCTCCATCTTGTAATTACCAAATGCTCCCTTATGATTAACAGAAGCACCAGCAATGACAAATTGTTCTATCTATCATCCTTATTTATAGTCGATGCAATCTTTCCCACTTCACAAATGTATCTTCAATCACTTCTTCTGTAGGTCGGAGTTGTGACATTCTCTACAGAGGCAAATACTCTTCATGGGTGGTCGAGCAAAACTGATTACCTGAACTGCTTTAGTGAACAATTAGCACAGGCCACACTTGCTAATATCGAGTTATTGAAGGATTTTGTTGGTTCAATCCGACCAGATGGTAATATCTTAACTCTTTATATATATATATATATATATATATATATATATATATATATATAAATATATATATATATAATATATCCTATTTCATTCAAACCAGACACAAAGGTGAAATATCAATTGGTGCATATGCACATCACTTTGCTTCTGGACATATGCAAAACTTTACAGAATGAGTGTCTACCCTTATATCATCAGGTGCAAGACATTGACTCTTGACTTTGACTATAACAATTATCAACTTCAAGACATTTCTTTCCTATCATAGGCATTTAATTGTAACGACTTCATAAAGTGTGCTTCTACTGTAAACTTGAACATTATTAATTAAATCATAACATTTCTAATTCATTCAGGGCGTACACAGTATCAGAAGGCCTTGAGGGAGGCGTTTAGTTTACTGCAGAGATCCTCTAATTCAGAAGAAGACCAAAACCGAGGTAACAATCACCAGCATTTTCAATTTTAAATACAAATGCCAGCCAGGCTTAGTTACTGCTATCAACTGAAATATGATTTTGGGTTAAAATAGTATCTCAGAAACTTATTGAAATCGTGTAAAGAAGTTCAACTGCATTTGCACTATGGTACTGACTTCCTGCAAAGAGATATGAGAAAACCTGAAGTGATGTTAGCACATCTACCCTAATCTCTCTATTTTGACTGTCTTTGTACTTGTCAAGACAAAGAGATTAGGATAGCTGTGATTTCACCATTAGTGGTTTCCCACAAACACTTGCAGGAAATCCCCAAAATGGGCTTCCTTTAAAAGATTTCAAAGTTGAGTAAGTTCCCGAGGTGCTATTTTATCACCCAAATCGCATGGAAGTTAATTACAGCTGCAGTAATCAATACAAGTGTACTAATAGCAGTAGGTTTGTGCACTAGACCCATTGCCGGTTCCAAGGTGCATCGCTCGTCTCCCCATACAATTACAACAGCATGTATTCTGTACGTGCAGGATAGGTTTACACCCACTACTCTGTAGGGTGGTTGTCAACTGATTGTATCCTGGGTTTAGCAGTAAAACCCTTCTCTGTCGTTCATGACATCTAGTCTTTGTTCTATAGAAATCACTCACAATCAACGAGGTCAACATGTCTTTCTATCATTTTAAGTTGAAAATGTTATTTCAAATGTAATAAAGACAAAACAAGCCGAAAAGTAACAACATAAGCAACGTAGTCTCAAGCAATGCATCTTGGAACCGGAAAATCGTCTATTGGAAATATATTGTGAAAGTATGGGTTATACTTCCGTGGTTCAACCGATTGATAAGATATGATAAATGTATTGTGAAAAAGAAAAAAAATCGTGGTACAGCATTACATAGAAATGAGGTGGAGTAATGATGCAATGACTGTGTGTCCAGTAAGGCATGGATGACGTTTAAAGTCACTGTGAAGTACTAGCTATTATTAAGGATTTCCTGAGACCAGATTATAGGTCGAGGAAAGTATTTGTAACCTTTTTGTTACAATGGTGTCTATGTGGTATGTTTAGTACGAACACAGTCATGCACTTCACAAGTAATATGGCCAAACAATATCATTATGACAAGAATTATAATCATATTTCACACAGTCCCTCTATCACAGACTTCGTAATCCAACATCGTACAAGTTAGCTTCAAAAGCTGAAATGTACTCTATATGTACACATATAACCTTATGTTTCCGCATTGCTACAATCCCCATTCACTAGTCTATGCAACCCTTTCTTCAACTATTGATCTCAACAAACGTTGCACATCTCCATTATAGATAGAAATGGTGCCACAAGGCTCTTGTACTATAAACTAGTGGTTGAGATGTCAATCATAGGTCCATTTTAGCCCCAAAGGATGAAGTCGTATCTCAAACACGCATGTTAAGGGCAATGATAGATATATAATTTTTTGAAGATTTAAAGTTGTAACCAAAACAAAATTTTCATACCTAATTTCCATCATCATAATCCAGCCATCCTATGTTGGAAGTGTACAAGACAAGTATAGCAACATCCTAATCAAACTTTAAAGGGATGTGTCTACAAGGTTTTGTACTTCTTTATTTTTTAAAATCAATTTGGAACCAAGTCATACCAATGTAACAGGTTTATCTTTCTTGGTTGTCTTATTGTAATATTGTAAAAGCTAGCTACATTCAGTTTATATGGGTAGGTGATGAAACAGCTGTCTTACAATATATTACATAATCCAGTCATAAACCAAACTGAGCTACAGGCTTTACCACCAGAGGAAATAGTAAAGTAAACATTATAGTTAATTAACAATGTACTGTTCTCACTGTGTCAGCTATTAATGAGGACAAATCTACACATTCTCAACAAAGTTAAGCTCAATCTACTGGGTAATTTCAGAGTTGAAGATTTTTGAGGAAAAGCAATGACAAAGAATAACACTTCTAGAAACATCTCACCAAGTTTCAAACTCATTCACTTAGTACTTTTTAAGATATAAGTTTTTGACCAAAATTCACATTTTTACACCCTAATTCCATATCACTCATGGAATCATGGTATGCTTAACATATCTTCGTCCATACATCCCTAAATGCATTTCCATTAAATTTCAGCCCAATCTGCTCAGTGGTTTTGGAATTATAGATTTTTAACCAAAAAGTCACATTTTCATCCCTAATTTGCATATCACTGATGTAATCATCATGTCATGAACAAATCTTACTTTACACCCCCTAAAAAATGTTCCCACCAAATTTCGCACCAATCTGCCCAGTAGTTTCTGAGTTTAAGTTTTGTGACCAAAAATCACATTTTTTGACCCAAATCACACACCTGTAATGCGATCATTTTGATTTGAACAATTTCCCAACTAGACACCCAAGGTAATGGCCCCACCAAATATCATGGCAATCGGTTCAGCAGTTTTTGACTTTAAGTTGTTTACACACACATACACACACACACACACACACACACACACACACACACACACACACACACACAGACAGACAGACAGACAGACACCGGGCGATGCCTATAGCACTACTGAACCTCAGTTCAGTTGTGCTAAAAATGAAATATTGCATGACAGTTAGTGTTATTTTCCGTAGAACTACATAGGTATTCGACTCCACCTGCAGAATTAAGATGACACATCACAATATCAGAATCTCTCAAATTTATAGGAAATATATGTCGTTACAACAGGAAGTTGTACTAAAGGTTCTTGTTTTGTACGCACAGCACAGGTAATCTTGTTTTTGAGTGATGGAAGACCAACAGATACGGCAGAAAACATCATGAGAGAAGTGAAAACTAGCAATGAAGCGATGGGAAATAGAGTTGTTATTCAAACAATTGCATTAGGAACAGGTAGGTAAAATAAAAGAAGGTTCAGTCATACTGGTTTAAAATTCAAAGGTCATCAAATACGAATAATATGGTGTTTTCTATATGTTGACAGATACATTTAATCCATCATGATCACTATGCGAGTTTCCCTATCCCTAGCTCCAACCACCATGTTACAATGCCACTAAGCCATCAACACATGTGCTGCCATGCCTAGGTCTGCACCTATCATTCTGTAAAGTGTGTGTAAAAATCGTCTATACCTTGCCAATGCCTCGTACACAGCACCTCTAGCTCTATATCTATCTACGCAAAGGTGTGCTCTGTGACCACATCATGACATGACTTGTAAGTTATTCATTAATGTGACAATGGCAATGTGCGTACAGCAGGGTTACGTATCAGAGCTACAGGAGAAAATGCTGATGTTCTTGCAGCATAAAATCAGAAATATTGCTCGACTATGAACTTTTAATTGTTGTTACAGTACGAGTCCTTGCCAGGTTAATGAATTTAACACTGAACTGTTGTGGAAAACATCGCATTATTTAACCGAGATGTGCGGCATAAGATTTCTATAGTGAATTTTAACATATGATAATGAGTAAGCATACTTGTTTACATAACAGGGTTGTAGATAATAAGGTTGCCTTTCTGGGGGTTAAACCTAAGAACTCGTCGAATTCGAAGTATAACTTCATTATAGT
Source organism: Glandiceps talaboti (assembly GCF_964340395.1). NCBI lineage: Eukaryota > Metazoa > Hemichordata > Enteropneusta > Spengelidae > Glandiceps > Glandiceps talaboti. The sequence goes on along the minus strand of NC_135566.1, from coordinate 17,251,738 downwards.
CACTTGAGAGCCCATTTAGCATTTTTAACGGGACACTTTTGGGTAAATCCATCAGTTATTTTATCAGAGGTAAAATAAAGACATGCTTACTCAAACGTGTCCTGCTAAAAACATTAAATGGGCTCTGACCTGCACCTGTACAATAACTATCAATAACACCCTAGCATTCTAATCAAAGAAAGGTTATTTGCCATTGCCAGATCCCGGGCTATTATTCTTGAAAGACCTTGCAAAACAAGACTTTGACAAATATGGAGTTGGGCCAGTGAATCGCACTGTTGGCGACATTAGGGTAAGAACCATTTTGTATTCTAGTTCTAGCAGAGTATAAATGCTTTTCAGGTTTCATCTAAAGCTACTGTTGCATCATGCTGATAAAAGCTGTTGAATGAAATTGGTTTAATTGCAGTCATAGTAGTGTGACATTTCTGAGGGTTCCTATGATCATAAAGTGTTTATGTTTGCGGGACGTCAAGTGTTAACACTATTTTGATTACAGAGTGATTATATCTGCACAAGGAACCTCCATCCCCAAACTTGTGTAGTCTGTCCCATTCAACAACAACACGCTCAGTTTCCTCAGCAGTTATGTCTTTTCCTGATAATTTCTTTAGGTGGGTCAATATACTAATGTGACCGACTACACCAAATTACGTAACACCATGGCCAGATACTACGATTTCTTTGCCAACACAGAGAAACTTGGAGATGAGCCTATTTTCTCTGTGCCATATCAGGATGCCTTCGGATTAGGTAAATGTGAACAAATTATACTATTTCTTACCTCCTATAAGGAGAAGGTTTTGTTGTTATTTTGCCTGTCTGCCTCTGTGTCTGTCCTAGTGTATGCGTCTGTGTCATTTTCTCAAAAGCGCCTGGCTCAATTCAAACGAAATTTGGTAGGCAGGCAGACAGACAGACAGACAGACAGACAGACAGACAGACAGACAGACGGGGAAAGAGAGGCTGAGATGGAGAGGCTCCGACAGACAGACAGACAGACAGACAGACAGACAGATCTTGTCAGATATTGCAAAATGAGTTGAATGGCGACATTTGTATTTATGTGTCTGACTGGATGTTCTATTTTGTTGGCAACCCGTTAAGGCATTTGTCCAATCAAGACTCGCCTGAGGTTTCTCTTAATTTTTAACCCATACAGGCTTAATGACAACAGCAGCGATTCCAGTAAAGTATAACGGCGTTTTAAAAGGAGCTGTCGGAACAGATTTCACTATAGACGACATTCTTAGCGACATCACACACTTCAGACAGCGTCAAAAGGCGTACCCATTTATCTACGAAGTTAACACACACGCCGAAGGTTAGTTACACGGTGTTTTTAATCAGTTGCAAAAGTGAATCAGAATACATCCATATTCTTTATAACATAATAGATGAGAGGGTTACAACATATATTGCTAAGGATGAAGTTACACCATGTTCTTTATTCCATGGTAAAGGTGACGATATTCACGATATTCTTTTATCCAAGACAACGATGGGGTAACACCACATTCTTTTTTCCCATGTAGAGATAAAATGAAGTAACACGTTTAATTGTAAGTGCAAGTCGACTAAGGAAAGCTTAAACATTTCGTTTTCAAAACAACCTCTGTTCAGAAGATCGTGGATTTTATGCTTGAAAAAAGCTTACGCTTATAAAATTGTGTGGTTCCGATTACATTCAATTTTAGAATAGGTGGGGTAGGTAGATTTTTTATTTTATCTAGTTCAGGTAGGTATGTTTTCCGTTGTTTTACATATGGTCTCTGTGTTACTGGTTTCTTCTCATCAGATGTACAACCATTACAGATTGGAAGAACAGTTTTATATTGTCTTTTTATAAGTTGATGTCAGTTTTCGCATCCACTATTTCTTGCGAGACTCCACGATTTTCGCGATTTTTTTGTTCTCGAAAACCTAGGTGGGGTTGGGTAACCGAAACCAAGCAACTTTTTTATTAGGCCTTACAACGAGTTCGAGAACATTACGTAGTCATTATATAGTAGATTGTGTAACAGAAAACAATTCTTAAAAGATAAGAAATAACAATTAAAAATCATAGTTTGCATAGATTTTTTTTGTAGATTTCGTTGGCTAAATCATAAACCCTACATGTCCAGGGTGTATGGCTAAAGTAACTATAAGTAATTACAAAATTTCAATGAAAATTCCTTTTCTTCTTGATTATCTTTTCTAGGGCGAGCAATTATGCATCCTTTGCTACCTGCACCTGCCACCATTGCAGATGAACCTGTCCATGTTCATATTACATCATTGGAAAGAGAAGAGCAATTCTATAATATCGTGTTTAACAACTCAACAAAGTACGTAAAAATGGTTTATACAAAAATGAAAAACTATATTGTAACCTTGCAATATTATGATTCGTAGTCGTACAACATTTTTTTGTTTAATTAGTTTCGATGCGTGCAATATGTTATTGAATTTTGTGTGTGCTAGAATAACTCGCGTGTTTTGCATACCACAAGTTCAAGGTCTTAAATGAGAAGTCCATCCAAGCATAGTCATTTTAGATGTAAGAATATATAGCATTACCTCAACAGTGAAAATTGTTCACATTAAAACAACAACATTAGAGCACGGTTACATTAAAAATTTGCGATCAAAATTCAGCAAATATATCAATCAATCTGTGAACTGATGTAATATTTGCTAAAATATTTTGTACATGTGTAAATACCAACTTTTCTGACACGTTGTACTTTGGCGAAAGTAAAATACGATATATGGTCAGAATTCTTGCAACTGTAATATTTAGTGTAATTTCCATAAATTCCTTATACTTTTTTTACGTTTTATCACCTTCTTTCTTACATCTGTTACGAGTCACAGACCTATATCTTACATGTCGTATTTAATAACATAAAACAGATTAGTTGCACACGTACGTATACTATATTTTCCAGTAATCAAGAAAGCGGGCAGACAACGTTCATTTCAAGCAGATCACTTGCCAGAGGAAATTCAGCAACTGAAGGAGTTTATACAACGTCGGTTATGTCTACCTACTATTGGCGAAAAGTAAGTAAACTATATTTACTATGATTTGGGAAAAGAATTTAAGATATAGTTCCATTTTCCAGGAGTTATGATGAAAACTAATTTATGATATGGAGCTTAAATTACAGCACCCTCAACGTCCAGAACACAGCTAATATAGCAAATACTGTTGTTTTTTCAGTAAGCAATACAATTTTGAGTTAATGTATAGGTAGTTTCCTTTTCCAAAATGCTACAGTTATGGCTAATATAGGACCTGGTTTAAAGAGGCAAATGATACGGTTTGGAATCTGCAGGTTACAGCCTCCGGCCTCGCGACTGCCTTTGTTTCGTCCTCTAGCAAATTGCTGTGATCTAGTCGGTTATATAAGCGGGGACTTTGTAAGATCAGGGTTGCAAAGTGAATGCTTTAATCTTCAGCGCGTACAAAGGCTGCACTTGCTATAGATTTCAGGTTAATATTTTCCCGAGGAAGTTGAGAAAGTATAACGTTTGGCCGTTATAAATCAGCACCAGTGGTAGTATACTGCTCTAAAAACACTGAGTGCAAGAAAGGACCATAAAAAGAACATTTAAATTTTAAAAACTAATGTCGTATAAGAGTTTAAATATATTAAATAACATGAAAACATCAACTTTGTTCATTCCATAGATTTCGGGTTCACCATATGTCATGTGTCTTGTGGAACCACTTAATGATCACCAAAATATACTCAGACAACAAAGACCATCAGGTAAGGCAGGGTAGTATTATTATACTATTGCCCCAATGTGGGTCTTTGTACATGAAGCAATAATTTATCTGACACAAGAAGACGGATAACACCCCTATCCGAAGGCTCAAACACACATAATATTGAGGCTGTAATATTTTTAATAAATGCCGAATGAACTTTTATGGTAAAAAATGTAATTGATTTTTGTATACAACAAAAACACTTGGTAAATAGCGATTTTGACAAGGTGCCAATTTTTACTTTGTCAATGGGCAATATAAATTCAACATGTCCGGATGTACATATATATATATATATATATATATATATATATATATATATATATATATATATATATATATATATATATATATATATATATATATATATATATATATATATATATATATATTAATACATCTAATAAATGTATTTATATTCTGCAATACTATTTGAATGTGTGATATATTACTCTACTCTGAGGGTGTTTGTATGAAGATGGGGTTGGGCGGTAGTGACATTTTCTGATCTTGTTTTTATTCGAACACTGTTTGTTCGCACCATGGAGCATTATTTCTTTAGGGATTCAAGCAATCAATTGTAGAAGTGCTATCCAACTACATTGTAAAGAATTTTTATATTTGAAAAAATTATAATTAAACAATAAGCATGCTAAAAGTGAAGTAATATGGCAAAAATTAAAAACATGTTTGCCTCCAATAACATGATTGCGGAAAATAGGGTAGGTAGGTAGGAATTTTATTTTATTTTATTTCGTTGGTGTTTTTAGGTGGTTTTTTTTAATTGCCTCAACGCCAAAACAAGATACTCGTTAGTCACAATAGTTCTGTGATGGTTTGATAAGGTGTACAAGAAGTACATGAACACAATATGCAGACTGTACTTTTTAACTTACAATCTTAAAAGACCTGATTTTTCTGGAATGGGGTGATAAAAATTTGACCAGAGATACTTTCGCGAAAAAATTACATGAAAATTGAAGTAAATTCTCACTACTTAAATGTTTAGGGTCAGTAGCTTAAACTAGGGTGGGTATGACTATCAGAAACACACATTTTTTAATTTGGCCTGATAAGATCATTTTCATTTCAGGTGGAGATTTCCTTTATCATAGGATTGATATTGTAGCACCACCATCATCATGCAGATTTGCTAACAGACATGCAACGGAAGGTAACAGGTTTATTTTGTCTGAAATTAGATACTGAACTTTACAGCCAATTTCAGCCCTTCCTGTTTTTATCAATTTGATATTCTTATTAGTGTTATTTACAGCTAAAATGATGCTGGCTTGGTGTTTTACTCATGGGACATTACGTTTTTGACAAAAGGTAGACATTTTTTCAACACAAGACTAACAATAGCAGACAGCAGGATCTTTTGCCCAATCACATTGAACAGTGATTCCATTGCTATTGTGTCACAGTGCAGGCTTCTAGTCAAAACACTATACATGGACTTGATGGCTGCAGTTGTTTACTTTCTAACTGATAATCAACATATCAACTTCACTACGTCTACATCCCCACTGTGCACGACGCCTATGTTATTATTTCTTTTGCATTAGAAAGTGCCTGAGTGTGTGTAAAAACTACTATGTTACATTAGTGAAAAACCAAACCAACATCGCTGTAATGTACATGTATGCTCTTTTTCTTTACAGCCCAATCAGTTGTCAAGTTTTCTCCAAATGCATTCAGAGAACCTGTTGAGTATTTGGAACTTGAGGAGGATGAAAGTGTCATACAACAATACACGAATTACATGAATGACGTCACGTTGGATGTTCAGGACAACTACTTTAAGGTTATTTGTTTATCTATTGTTATACAGAGTTAGTCAGTTTCTTAGTAGTTAGTTAGTTCACTAGTAAGTTAGATAGCTAGTCCTTTACTTATATTAGGAACTCGGTAGGTAGTTAGCTAGCTAGCTCGGTGTTTCGTTCCTTACCTAACGTGTTAATTGTGTGATTGAGTGAGTGGGTGAGTTGTTGTTGTTGTTGTTGTTGTTGTTGTTGTTGTTTCTTTATTCCTCCTCAAAGAGAAGAGTTACAGCTCGGTTCACAAATATGCAAAAAACAAAATAAAAAATAAATAAATATAGAGTGTATGACTTCATTAGTCAGTTAAACGGTAAACTTGCGGATTTTATCTTGAATATTTCCTATTTGTTCAGTTGCTGAAATTTATACGAGCGAGCGAGTGAGTGAGTACATAAGTGGGTTACTGAGTTGAGCAGTATGTTATTTACTTCACGTCTTTGTTCGTTAGCTAGTTAGTTCTTAAATAGTTTTGTTAGCTAGCTTGGTAGGTAGCAAGGTGGGTATTTATTTCGTCTGTGGCTTTTGCTTTCAACATTGTCTGTTATTTGTTCTTGTTTGTAGCCGGATATCAAAGATATGGTTACAGTAACAGCAAAGGTCAACGACATTTGGAGTAGAAATCAGTCCATATGTAAAAACCATACATTTTTTCGTTACATAGCAACAACGAACGGGGTTTTTCGTTGTTATCCCGGTGTTCGAATGAATGATCTGTTTGATGCCACAGTAAGACCATGGTAAGAAGTAGAACAGATTTCAATGGATGAAATCATGCAAATCAGGATGCAACAAGTTAAATCAAAGCACCGAGGCGTGTTCAAAATGACATTCTTCTGGCACTTGATGATCGTAAAGTTGTTTTGCTAGTTTCAGCTTGACCTCTCTGTGGCCTTTGACACTGTCGACCATTCTCTCCTCATGACCTGTATGCTGAACAGAATGGGCATTGCTGGTACTAGCTTGGTTCAACAAGTCATATCTAGCAGACCGTCAGCAAACATTACAGATAAATGGCAACTCCTCTAACGCACACGGCCTTCAATACGGTGTCCCACAAGACTTTGTGTTTGGACAAATTCTCTTCACCATATAATATAACACCACTGGGCGACATTATTAGACAACACAACATTGAATTATGCTTGTGTGCAGATGATAATTAAGTATTCAAGTGTCAAAATCAAGGATCTCAACATTACCATTTCACGTATGAGGAACTGTGCATCATGTATTCATGAGTGAATGACAGATCTAGATAATCAACGTTGACAAGTCTGAGGAGCTGTATATTGGGTCTCGTCAGACGCTATCTAAACTGAATTTGACACCAGTATACTAACAGTATAATTATGACGTATATCAACATTTTCACATTTGTTTTATAAATTAACAGTACAAAATAAATATCGACGGGACGGGACCTTTATAAATTCATAAAATTTCCAGTGTTTACTTTTTTCATCGAATCAATGTTGTGTCATATCATAGACACTTCTCTATTGTCTAATATAGCTACATTAGGAAACAGTTTTGTGGATAACTTTGATCAACAACGTGTGGGTTTTTTTTGTTTAATTTATTTTACATATGATCTTTTATAACTCCTTAGGTTTCAAAGGTCAAAGAGTAACAAAGGAGCCCTAACCCTGTCTGCCCCATATGAAGATGCTAATGGTGCAGGATATAAGATAACCCTGAGTAAAAGCATCGTTGAAAGGTATACATATATTTGTTTAGTGTATGTCTACCCGACAATGCCTACACACCTATCAAAATTCATACAAAGGTGGTAATGATGCATACAAATTGACATATATCCATACATACATACATCCATACATCCATCCATCCATCCATCCATACATACATACATACATACATACATACATACATCCATCCATCCATCCATCCATCCATCCATCCATCCATACATACATACATACATACATATAATGTTGTTTTATATCTCCAGAAATTGTACAAAGGGTACATAACAGAAAAAAAGAGGAGGAGGAAAAGCAAATTAGTCAATAAGCTATAGTTTCTTGGGTGTGTGAAGTTGGCTCCCGTTTCCTGTTCCCTTATTCATTTCCTTATTCGCAATTTGGCTGTTGTGCCCATATTTCTCTACTGTGAAGTTGTAAGCTCACAAGATGTCGACAAATTCTGCAACAGTTCACACCAAACACGGGGGAGTGAAACCCTGGCACTTGATTCAGTTGTAAGGGGTGTTAACTTCGTAAAAACTAATACCTTTGTCCATTTCTCGCGATCTTTTGTTTACTTGTATTCAAATCATTTTATTCTCTTTTCTGATGCCTGGTGGCGCACTAACATTCATATCACACACCCAGTTGCCTACCTTATTCATTTCCCTATTCGATTTCATTGAAAAATCCATATTTTCCGTGGATTTATGACACTCCAATATTGCATCTACTTATAATTACACCCCAATCAATTTAATATAATGATCTATGTACCATTTCCTTATTCGTTTCCCATTTCCTTATTCATTTCCTTATTCTGTTTCATAGAAAACTACATATTTTCCATGGATTTATGACACTCTCATATCAAATCTACCTATAATTACCCCCAATCAATTCATTCTAATGACCTGTGTACCATTTCCTTATTCAGTTGCCGACACCTTATTCATTTCCTTATTCATTTCCCTATTCGGTTTCATAGGAAACTCCATATCTTCCGTGGATTTATGACACTCTCATATCAAATCTACCTATAATTACTTTTTCTCAATAGTTTCAACATATTTGAGTCCACTTCCGATGACGTCATTGCAGTTATGGGTATTGACATTTCATTGGCGTATTTTTATGACCTGTTAACGAGGAATTACCCAATATGTAAAGAGATTAGATACAGGTAATTTACATTTACATGGCAATTTCAATATGCTTTAATTTTCCAAGACTGCATGTCACATATAATCATATTACTGACATGATCAACATAAATAAAATACTCTAATGTACTTATATCAAATTATGAAAAGGATGTTTTTCTCGAAAAACTTGTTTATATTGTGCATTTTATTTTACCAAAGGTGTTTTGTAATGGATAATAGTGGATATTTAGTTGTACATGAAGACTTCCTTGACGACAAGCTCGACGTGAGTGCTTTGCATATTACTGAAAAGGAACCACACATCGCTCAAGACCTTATTAAGGAAGGAATCATGTCCAAGTCGGCATGCAAGGATTTTCAGCTTATCAGAGACTATCACTATTACACGGTGGGTTTTTACTTATGCAACATTGTGTAGGCCATCCAGTAGTTGTTGGGTGGACCAAAACATGTTTTCATGTCTGTCTCTCTGACTGTACATGTCTGTCCTTCTTTATGGTATGTTCAATTTCTTTCGTCCGACTGCCATTTTACTTCAGTTATTTCCCATTTCATGAAAACATCCGATCGCTATTTAGATGCTTTGATCCGTGATTTTACGGTAGCCTTTGATTATTTCACAAACCAGCCACACCTGTGTGCATAGTAGTAGCCTGATCTATGCTATATTGCCATGAAAACAGTGATGAGTCGGTTAAAATCTGTAAAATACTTAACAATCACAACCACGCTCAAAGCAATAATCACTACTTAGCAATCCCAATATGTGAGACAACAAGGACTAATCGTATACTAATGATATAACAAACTTTACCTTGTCAAAAACATAGACTAGCAACAACGCCATGTAAACTACAGTTATTCGCTCGGATGTAACAACAGTATTGTGTAGTCTACCAAAAATGAATTTGAAAAAAAAGCCTAGAAAACATAACCACGTCCATAGGCATAGCGACTTTCGAACTTCAATCATTATGCAGAAATAGAACATGCACACTCATATCACTTATTATACCGCCTGGAAAGGGCTCTGGCAGATAGCAATAACGTTCAGAACAATAAAATTAATGGGTTATGATGTGAAGAATTTCAAGAGTGTATATAAATATGTGTAGCAACCATGATCATAATAATAGCAACAGCAATTTTGTTTTAACTTTGTGTTAAATTGCTTTCAAACAGTTGTTTTGCTTGTTTTGTAACAATGCTTGGATATCAGTGATACTGTTCACTGGTTAAACTTATCTGTTGTCGTAAATTGTACAGAGTGGGCCCCAACTGCAACATTTCTACGTTCACATTTACCATTCTTGACACAACAGAGTCCAGCTAAATGACTGAGAAGGCATGCATTACAGATCTCCATCACCTTACCTGTCAAAAACGAGAATTCAGAAATTAAAATCAAAACTGAAATCAATTAAAATCAGACAACATCAGCTATTCTTTCTAAGAATACTTCAGATGTATGATCGAACCAGGTTTGGACGCTATTGATGAATCTGTGTGACATCTGTGCAGTTGTGTGTCAAATGCCATATTTGAATATATTTGCATCGAATAGTAAACATATCGACTAACTAATGTGTTCCTAATTAGCAAAATACGTTTTCAAAGAACAAAGAATTTACACTTTTATTAGCTTCCAAGCTAAGCTAAGATGTTAAAGAGATTTAAATATACCGTTCGTATTTGAATATATGTTTCCACGTACCTACATGAACGCCCGGATGGAAACATCCCTAGGAACGCCCGGATGTAAACATCCCACGTCATATAGAGGTCATAGAGCGATCGATTGATTTGGAATTTTTCATTATATTCTAGGTGGAGACGTCGAGTAGGTTACAGTCTGTCAACAACTTAGACCATCCGAACCCCTGTAAACGTTACCAACTAAAGTATATCCAGAAATCGAATGCTTACCTTGGGATAGTGGACACATCGGAAAGGTGCTACAGTAGTTTCACATGTCCTTGCTATCATGTGAGTATTTTACTTTCCACCCTTTTCATCTCTCTACCTCATGGTATGTAAACGGACAGTTATTTTAACTGATTGGAGCCACAGTGTCTTGAAATTGAGTTTTGCTTTTCTCAAATTTATACCCTCCCCAGTTCCGATGACCAAAAGCAAAAGCAAAATCATCCTCAGTACATACGCCATTTTCCTAAATGTAAAATGTCAGTGATGTTATTTACAAACATAAATTATTTGGTACAATTATTTTTTCTTTTCTCTGTACATTTTAATGTCGAATCTAAAGCCTTTCTCTATGTCTCTCAGTACATAACATAAATCCATGGGAGATTCACTGCATGCAGCTAAAATCTACAGAAACTTAACAAAGGGTAACAGGAGCAACATAAACGCTCTTCTAAAATAAGGTCTCGGTTACCCATACTCGCGCCGCTGGGTGCCCTGCCAATGAGACCTTCCAAAGCGAGAGTCTGGGGAAACAAGATTCCAACTCGCGCACGCAGGAAGTAGCTTTTAGAGCAGTGCATGCTGGGAATACATCACGTCCAACATTGTATGCTAAACGATTTAGATACTTTCGCGACAAGTAGAACTTTTCAATCGATTGATATATGTAAATTACAACAAACAGGCCTTGTAAGCTCATTTTTTTACGACTTAAAGAAATGTACTGTGTGACTCCCGGGCGAAGTAGTTGAAACGTGGTTTCCCCAGACTGTCGTCTGGGTGGTCTTTTACAACTGTTGTGCTGTAATATCAGTACACTGATCATTTTAGTAGTAATTGAAACATTATATAATTGTCACTTTTTTCCCTTAGGAACGCTGTCAGGATACTCATGCCGAGGCTTGTGAATGTCCATGTCTATCCATGACAGATTACGATTACTGTAATGACAAATATACATTCACCAGGTACACATTGCTAATTTATTTTGAGAACTAATCTTCTAATGAACATCGAAGACTATAGTGTTGTACAGAATTGTTTGTGGTTGTATTCATATGAAGAGATATTATTCTTCATTACTTTTCTTCATTCAGCCAAGGAAAATACGAATGACCTAAGGGCCCTTGTCAGTCGAGGTCAAAAGACGAGAATTGACAAATCCCTTAGGCCATCAGTATTCCAGCTAGATGAATCAAACACGGGGGGATATATGATTATACGTCCACAAGTATCAATTATGAAAATCGGAGAGAGTAACGAACATTTGATCCTGGTATTTTGAGCACCGCAAAACAACCTGGGCACAAGTGTTGCTTGAATGCATTTGAAAGATTGAGTGGGTCATTTTATA
>NC_135566.1:17205000-17235000 GCF_964340395.1 Glandiceps talaboti | reverse complement strand
GGCCTGACCTTATAATTACTGAAGGCTCCCTAAAGTAGGAGGTTGCATGACCTGTATTAACCACGTACACAGGGACTTGTTTACAAATATTTATTTTTTTATTTTTTGTTTACCTTTTGACTTTAATCTGTATTGCTAAAAAAAAATAACTTCCCCTACAAGAAATGATGTTGTAAAGTTACGATTTGAAAAGCTGGTGTTGTGTTTTTCCCCGAAATAAATTTTAACTGTTCTTTTGTTGGTTTTAATTAATTTTAACCGTTCTTCTGTTCTGTTAGTTTAAATGCTACTGCATTATTATTATCAACGAGTTACTTCTACCAATTTTCCTCAAGCAGCGCCCCATTAGAGGATGTCGGCGACCCTTGTAAATAGTCTTATTAGACTCATACTTTTAAAAAGTTAACAATAAAGAGAAAATGAATATTTGTAAACAAATACAAAGGCCTTTTCTGAATATAGTCCCTGTGGAATAACATGTGTAGCACTCCCAAAGGCTGCAATATTCTTATCCATGAGTCTGTCGTGTTTGCGTGTGTACCCTAGTCATGGGTCCCCCTTTCGGCGAAAACGTCTAATAGAAATGAGTAGATCTTTGGAATCTGGAATGCACACTTCAGTGTAAAAACTAATCTATGTACACCCCCCCCCCCCACCCAACCCCCATGATTGTGTGTGTGATTATGATTAATTGTATACGAAATGAGATACTGTAGTTTGGTATCACTGAGTTCAACCATTAGTAGACTAGAGTCCAAGTTTAGGATCAAGGTTAAGGTAGTTTACCCCTCAGTATTTACTCAACCTGTGTACAGCTACATTTACACAGCCTGTATTGTTCTGTGGATGAATCGAAGGGAGGGTCACTGTTATTAAGTACAACACGAACAAGAAGTCACCGACCCACCCCCGGCTGTAAAAACTGATCGCTTCCTTAGTTTTACTGTTTTATCATGCCAAATCTATGTGTTTCCTTAGTTTTAAATTATTCCTGCAAAGCGCATGCGTGCATTCTTTAGGAATTGATTCAGTTAGAGACTTAGTTTAGTATTTGCACGAATTCTTAGAAATTGGGCAATAATACCCCCTAGGCAAATGATGGATTGTAATATATTCATGAGATCGATACTAGACTAGGGAGCTTTCAGTAATTGTGGGAGGGGAGATCTAGAGGACCAGGAAATGGCGTGTGTGTGTGTGGGGGGGGGGTGTTCCAGATTCTACAAATTCATACTTGGGAGGACCGTATTTTAACAAATTGAATTGGGGAGGGTCTTATTATCTAACTTTATTCATTCTGTAAATATGGCATGCCACTACTACCACATCCCATCACTACCACAGTCATATACCGCGATATCAGATCATATCAGTCAAATCGCTGCTGACAACCATGCCGTGAACCAATTGTTAGTTGTACTGTAAGGAGGGGAATGGGTCTCACAGGAGTGAAGGGGAAACACTAGTAAAATATTGGTGTTTAAGACAAGTGGGGATAATGCGGTAGAGGGAGGATGTTGACAATGGGGTTTTGTGTATCAAAATTTATGTTATGACGATATTCCCAAGCTATATTAATAAATGTACCTCAAAATATCTAGATCCCAAACTTGATCATGTCTCATCTACGTCATTTAGGTCTACTAAATTGTTGGTATGCTCGTGTGATTGAATTGCTGCTGGTTCGAAATTAAATGATTTAGTACTATTTTTCCATTTAAAGACGAAATCTTTATTATTATTACGTCCGGTTAAATACGGTGTGGGTGTGTAAACATCTTTGAGATCATTAAGTGCAAATCCGAGAGGTGTTATCCTACCTAGTCCAAAATTTGATGGCATATTATATTTTGTATATAATATATAATATATAATATATATAAAAAAACAATGAAGTTGTATATAAACAAAGAATCTAATGATATCACTACCAGTTTAACAGAAACGCTGACTGGTTATAAACAGATACGACTGTTGGAGTGTAAACTATATAATTCCTGGTATAATATTACGAAAGAAAACAATGAAATTGCTTTTACCGCTAACAATAAAACATCAGTTAAAAAAATAGAACCAGGTAATTACAATGTAGATACATTATCACAAGCGATTGGTAGAGCAAAATTGATTAATTTTAAGAGAATTTTGCCAACAGGAAAAACACAGATGATACTCGATGATAATGTTAAAGTAGACTTTTCAAAACCTAAGAATTTTGCGAAAATACTTGGTTTTAAAGAGAAAGAATATAGTGCATCGGGTATTCGTCCAAACAAAGCAGATTTTCTTCCTGTGACTGAATACGTAGTCTATTGTGATATTATAGATACACCTACTAATTACATTAATGGGAAAAGGTCTAATTATTTACAAATTTTAACAATACAGGAAAATAAGGGTGAAATAGGAGAACCTGTCACTTATTCATTTCATGCTAATGTTCCGGTACCAATTAAGAAAATGAATATAACTAGTCTTCGAATTTGGATAACTAGTCAAAATAACGAACTAATAGATTTTAATGGTTATCCAATTTCATTTCAACTCGAGCTTACTTAAAGGTTACTTGCAGTTTACCTAAAGTTACGTGACCATATGCTAGCGTGGTACGATGATCAAGAACATAACGTTTATCATTAAAGCAACTTAAAGAAGTTTTATTGATTTTGTAACTACCAATCTGGTGATTTATCGATCGTATAGTATTCATGGAATGTTTCATTTGTAAATTTTCAAAAAGTACTGTCTTATATTCTTCATGGGTGATATTCTTTTTTATAACTATCTTTTTCATTCCTTTTGCTTTTCGGAATGATGAAGTTTCTGTGATATAAGAATACATCATACTACGAAGGCCAATAAATTCAGTGATTGGTATACCAGCACATTCATCTTTCATTTTACCGATTATCTTTTTATTATAATCAAAATAGACCTTTCATTGGATTTTGTAACTCCTTGGGTAATTTGATATACCTTGCAGATGCTCGTATTTTATAATATTTACATAAAAATTAAGAAGTGTTTTTATTTGCCATCCAGAACCTTCACGTAACCATTTAGCGATATGCTCAATTATTCTATCGAAACTTACATTAATTTCTTCATCTATTTGGTCAGAATTTATCATTTGCAATGGACTACTATTAAAATAACCATCATTTGTTATTTCTTCCATATTTTATCATTTTTAACAAATTTTATCTTTAAGGTTAATATAGCTTTTATTCCACCCGTATCTTGTAAATTTTGTTCTAAGATTTGTTTTATTAAGTATTTATTTTCAATTAATTGTGTATGTGGCTCATTCTCGGTAATATCTCGGTATTATATGACTTCACATATCCCTTAAAAGCTCTCTTAAGTTCATGATATCTGGGTAACATTATAACACCACCTACATGTCGATAACCTCTGTTAATAAGAGTTTGATATGTGTCATTACCTATTTTAATCATACATTTGGTAATAGGATTAATGATATATTGTTCCGTTAATGGTTGAGGGAGACCACTAGGTACCAGCCAATCTAAGATATTATCTTCACTTCGTTGTTTTGGATTTTCACTTCGTTCTATTGTTGGTGTGATATTACGAATGAATTGTAGTTTACCATTCCGTATAAGATTATTATACACACGGCTACCAACTGTTATCATTCGCTTAGTGCGTGGGTTCAAAATCTTTGTCATGTTGTATAATGGAAAAATAGATTATATCCATTAAAATTTTTATTTGTTTAATTGTAAATTACAAGTTTTCTTTCTATGTCTATACAACGCAAAATAGCTACCTAATTCTAAACTACATTCACAAATATATCTCTTAGGTTGTTTAACGCAAGGTGTACTTCTGTTAAAATGTTTCTTTAAATGACATTCATATTTGTATGCAAATCCACATTTATCACATATGAACTCAGGAAAAATACGATCACATGTTGGACATGCATCAATGTATTGAATTTTGTTTTTCTCAGAGCAATTTCTTGTGTTTTCATGTTTCTTTAAGTTATGTTGATGTTTAAAATGTCTGTTACATATTCCACATATGTACTCAGGTGCTGATCGATCACAATAAACACATTTAATTCTCATTGTATATTATACTGAAAATAGTTTGTTGTGTGTATATACCATATGTTACCATTTGTTTAATTGGGCGTATGATGTACATACAGTGAGTCATGAGCCGTAAACAGTCTATTGTCAGTCTATTGTCAGTGTATTGACCTTTGACCTTAGCTGTCA
Organism: Glandiceps talaboti; assembly: GCF_964340395.1. Classification (NCBI taxonomy): domain Eukaryota; kingdom Metazoa; phylum Hemichordata; class Enteropneusta; family Spengelidae; genus Glandiceps; species Glandiceps talaboti. The sequence goes on along the minus strand of NC_135566.1, from coordinate 17,230,750 downwards.
AATTAACCTACCGATACATTCAATTAGATAAATACATACCATATATGACTCATAAGAGCATGACGGGGCAAGACAGACTGTTTACGGCTTGCATCAGAGCATGTCGCAACAGCTAGAGCATGTCAATCGGTTCAAAAAGCCTTCTACGGTGAAACAACATGGTTGTTTTTGTGTTTACACAAATGTTATATAGATTAAGCCATTTATTTTACGTAAAAAAGGTGAAATATGGGGTATGTCGTTAAGTGATCCAGCTCCGCTATTTTATATACTACTCACTACATACTGGCTTTATATTCATAGCACTACATTCTACTACATACTGCTTTGAAATTTATTATGCGGTTTGAAGCAGTTTTCAATTCTGGCTAATTTAGTTATAAGGGATGGGGGTCTAAGTATAAGAATTTAGTTTTTTATCCTACATTGAAATATTTATCTCGCCCCTTATTTCATATACATTTCATCCAAAAACAGCAGCATTGCTGTGATGATTTTCCCACAAAGTCAATCAAGAGTAGAAAGGTTACATAACTCAAAATATAAATTCTTCATTCTCAACTAAAAGTATAGCTTCTCGAAAATCCCCACCAAAGTACGGAACTCGTTAAAAATTCTTGCCGTTTTTAAAAAAAATATGAACTGCTGATGTACAAACAAATATGTAAGCCGTCAGAATGACCCTTAGTCGCTGATCATGACAGAGGTAAGGCAGACGACTTTCGTCGGAGCACTGTACCTAGCACATAGCTGAATATAGCATACACACTTGTAAACGCTGATATTACTATTGCTTACAAGGTGACCTCAAAACTGCAGCTAGTCTGGTGTAAATAAGGTTAAAAAGACTACAAATAACTAAAAGTATTTTCCCGAAAAATGCCTCTATTTCACTTATATTTATACAATTTATACCTATTAGGTGAAGTACAGCTTGCGTTTTCACAGAAAATATGGGATACATACTCCTATGTAAACTACATATTGTTCCCCCCAAAGCTTGAAAGCCCCAAATATCATCACTTTTAATGTTTCACCCGATACAATGTCGTAATAATACACTCTTTTAATATTGCATTCTTGTAAACGTTTTGTTTACCATAATAATTTCAACATACGAATTCCCCCAATCATTAATCTGTATTTTTTCACACAACAAAATCGAATAGTATAAAGTAATTGGGTTCTATGAATATCAGAAATCTAATATTTGATCGCTCAGTACTTAGATGTTATTCACCAATATTTTTCTTCATCCAGCCAAGGAAAACACGGGTGAAAATATCTACTGAGGATCAGTTGCTTCAAATCCACGATTATCATATTCGCCAAGTTCCACTTGGGCAGGCTGTTGATATATCTGACCAAGTTGCTGGTGTGTTAGACCAGCATAATCATCTCTCGTACGCTGTACGTCACCTCTTGGTCGTGCAGTTGCTGAAGATGGTTCCGTTGTTGTCACTTCAGGGAAGCGAGTCCGAGTCTGACTCGAGTTCTGCGCTCGTTCCGGTAACCCAGGTTTTGCTCTTGAGGTACGCAAATTCAAAACTACAGTGGCCATAACCAGAAGAAAGACAACACCACCAACACCCAAACCAATTGTCAGCATAAAATCAGAACTCGAGCCTGCAGGATCAGAGTCATCAGTAGCTGAAATAAAGCAGTTTCGATTTTTATTACAATATAAGCAAATTATCCAAAGACTATCCTAAAATTACACTTTCGGTCAAAAAGGAGAGAGAGGATTAGAACATGTGGCAAAGATAAATGTAAGGACTCTACTTGAAATAACCGTCATTGTATTACCAAAATCTTAAGATTATAATGTGAACTTTTTCACATTTACGACAATAAAATAAAAGCCAAAAGTCGATCAGAAGGTGTTATTAATGAAGGTGTGTCAACAACTCAAATATTCCAATTTTCGTGTAGTCATTTTAACTATTCGCCTCCGATATACAACTCTTTTCTTTGTTCAACCGATCCAACCCATTCCATTTAAAATCGAGACATAATATTGTCACCCTTACAACCTTTTCGGAAAAGAGGTCAGATAATATAAGCCCAAAATACTATACGGTGTCATAAAAGAGAAAATAAAACATAAGATGGTAAACCCCCAATTCTTTTTTTTCACTATTAACAAAAGGACAAGCAACAAACTTTTATGTGTAAAAGTTTTATAGAACTTGAAATGTCAGTGAACTTGTCCCAGGCCGAATTCTACTTTAACACTAAAATTGAAGCAATTATACGTTGCTGACCGGCGATCTCTATGACTTTACCGAGTAAAGTAAACGTAATATCAACAGTCTGTTACTTCTACTTGTTGAATGAATACATCTTGCTAAATATATTAGGCACAGTGTCAATAGACCATATCACTGACAACGTTAACGATATTGCCGTCCGCTTCATTATTAAGGTAGAAAGGTGAATGTGCAGAATAGCATATGACATATGTAACTTACTCTTAAAGGGAACTATACATCGACCAGAATCTTCATCCCAGGAACAGCTTACAAACTTGATACAGTCGCTGCAATGTAAATTTGGAAAATGGTAGCAAGGGCATTGCGGCATTGAATGGAAATGAATTAATTCTATGTTATTATTATGCTTAAAAGATGGAATTGCAAAAATATCATTGTTGCTCGAGATTTCTTTAATGTAATGTTTGTTTCCCAGTGACTGTATATGTGTTGGACAAAATGACATTTCAGTTCATTAGCTGTAGTTGCTAGGGATTCGGACAGTGGTGTTTTGGTGTTTAGAATATCTCTTTTCAGTATACCTATTACCATATGAATTTTGCTACGAGCATAGTCATGGTTGCTAAGACTAAATTGATTAGGGGGAAATTGAAAAGCGTTTAGTTCTCATTACCTGCTAGTAAGGAAGTTTGTACAATCAATCTTACAGCATTGGTCTAACCCTTCGTATGCATCAAGTTCTTCTATAACTGGTGACAGAGATGGACTCGCTGGGGTGCATGCAGGATCGTCATCGCTATACAATTCAAGAATAAACCATGTTTTTAAACAGAAGGTGGGAGGGGGTTCATTCAAGTAATGTTTTCAAAATATCAAAACTCTCAATGCACATTTAAAATTCCAAGCAATTTTATTCCATTACAGAATTGCAGAAGTTTGAATGGGAAGTTTCGAACTACTGTAAAATGGATCATACCACAGGTAAGCCAATGAAAAGTGTTTGAACGAAAATATTCAATTTATATCCTGGTCGTTCTACGTCATAGCAACGTACATTGATTCTGCGGTACTCGAAATACTTTGACTCAAATGTTTCTATTGTTGTCATAAATGCTGTTTCTTGTCACTCTATGCGCTAGTTAAAGGAAATTTCTACAGTCAATCTTGTCAGAACGTCTCTGTATAAATAGAATAAAATGAATCATAATTAACAGTAAAATGGCAAAGTACCTTGAGAAAATATATTTATCATTACAATAATCGTATTTTGTTGTTGATAGACACGGACATTCACAATCCTCGTCCCCAGTTTTCTTACACAGTTCCTACGATGTGGGAAATGATAATATAATGTTTAATAATACTGGTAGAATTTAGACCATAACGGTCGTCTGATTCACACACGCACGTGCACACATACATGCCTCTTGGGGTCCCACGATACCAAAACCTAGCCAGTAACTAGGGACTCTACTTTGTTTCTGGGCAAATATTAACATCATTACGTAGAACTGTTTCCTTAGTGAACCAGTCAGTATGCAAATAAGCCAAATCCAACGTGACGGCATAAACCATGCCCCTACTCATCGATAACATTGCTGCCTTACAACAGTCCAATATACCCCCCCCCCACACACACACACACACACAAACACACACACATACATACACACCAAATGCAGTGCTACTTGCAAAGTTGAATAGGAAGTTGTGGAGGTCGACTTTTTGACGGTAGCGCTGGTTAGGAGCTTGAGTCTGAACTTGGGTAAGATAGTGATTGCGATGTGACGCATCGTGTTTTACAAGATATGCCAAATACAATTTATTGAAACATGCGTATCTGATAACCTCTGAACTTTAAGCATATGTGGTATTTGTGTGGCATTTAATACAAGTCATCACTAATGTTGTGGGAGACACGGAATTAATTGTGAACACAAGCAATACTTGCATTGCACAATGCCAATGGAAGCCTGCTGACTTGAAGCTAATCATCGTTTATAGCGCTTCAAAAGTTGCTACATTTTATCGTCTGGGCTTGAAAATAATCTTACTAACATTGCAACATTTTATGGTCTGTCTTGACAAAAATCTTACGAACGTTGCTACATTGTACTGTCTGACTGAACAACAAAAATCTTACATTGCTACATTTTATCATCTGACTCTCGAAAAATAAATACGGGGTTTTTTTTTAGTTCACATATAATATTTGTACTTCAATTTTGCCATGCGATAAGATTTCGTAATATTAAAAAGCTATTTGTCTCATGCAACTTTTAATACTCAAATAATGTAAAATTAATGATTCATGCAAGCAATGGAATTTTCCACATCATTCTATTTAAAACAGAATGTAAATGTTATTATCACATAAATACGTGCATATCTTCTACTGTGTGACGTCAAACAGGGGGTGATTTCAAAGCATATCACCCCTGTTCTACCGGAACTTTTTTCGCTCACGCTACGATCAAGTTATCGTAATAATAATGTATTTTCGAAACGTAAATACTCCCACCACATACATCCTTGGGTGGGATCATTTTTATGCGTAGAGGTTCCTTTATTTGCATTTAATAGATTTGATATATTTTATCGAAAAATCGTGTACATTATGGCAATATTTATGAAGCAATGGTAAGCTTACTTCCGATTTAACGTTGAACCCTGTGCTCCACATTTACACATTCCGAGCGAATAAAATTAAAATGACGGAACAAAAGTTTCATTCAGACAATGATTACCTACGTTTCGAAACTACATTTGATATGACACGTACGTCTCAAGGCTACAATAGATAACTTTGATCGAGAACCACGTCACAGTTTGTATGTGTACCTAGCTTGACCTCGCAACAGGTCACGCGCGCAACTTCGTAATTTACATCGCCGTCAAACGCAGTGTTTTGCTATGCGATGAATAATACGTCCCTTGCAGTTTTCATAAAATTCGATCCAAAATTTTTGAAAAAATATTTTTAAAAACATCATTATGTGATGGTAACAGGACAAACGCCCCCCGGACAAACGCCCCCGGACAAATGCCCCCGTAGGACAAATGCCCCCCGGACAAATGCCCCCGAACAAATGCCTACGGTAAGACTATGGTTCACGACTCAACCAAGATTTTGGTTTTTATCACTTCTATTGTTTTATGAATGAAAAGACCAAGATGGGTGTGATTTCGAGCGGTGTACTTTAAGTATGGTTTTATTTATGGTTTTGTTTGTATTTTCTTTACTGTCATCACAATTTCAGTCTAATGCCCGAAATAAAATGTGTATGTGTATATAACAATGATTGTGTTTGAGTTTAGTCATTTTGAATATCAGTACATCACCGCCCGAAATCACACATTTCTTTGTTGAATTAAACATCTTCCCAGCCAGCTTCAATCCATTCATCAATAATACAATTTACAAGTGATAAAGAGCGTATTTTAAGTAAGCCGCCCCAAATGCGCCTTTCTCAGCCCCATTAGCGGCTTTATTAGCACGCCTTATAAGCTTTATAAGCACGCTTTTGGTAATAATACAATAAAGGTGATAAACCCATATTTTAAGTGTACTTCCCAAAATCTAGATATTTTTGATCTCTATTCGTAGCCAACAATAGTCCTATCTGGGGGCATTTGTCCGGGAGGCATTTGTCCTACGGGGGCATTTGTCAGGGGGGCATTTGTCCGGGGGCGTTTGTCCGGGGGGGGGCGTTTGTCTGGGGGGGCTTTTGTCCTAGAACCTATGTGATAAATATATAATCCCACGAAATCAATGTTAGTTTGACGTCATGCCTCGTATTTTTCGCGGACTACAAATTTGTATTAGTCCGCGAAAATTACTTGGCATGACGTCAAACTAACATTGATTTCGTGGGATTATATATACATTATCAGCATTTACATGAAAATATTACCATTGTCATACATATTACTCAATGGACAAACAGATGAAAAGGTTACAGGTAAAATACTCACATAATAACAAGGACATGTGGAACTACTATAGCACGGATACAATCTTTCCACTATCCCAAGGTAAGCATTAGATCCCTGGATATACGTTAGTTGGTAACGAATACATTGGTCCGGATCGTTTAGTTTGTTCACAGACTGTTGTCTACGCGACGTCTCCACCTGAAATATAAAGAAAAAGTTCAATTCGATGCAATTCGCAATTTTCATGGCATCTGTATGATTTCCATCAGGCAGGTCGTGGAAACAGCTATCAGATCGGAAAAAAGACATTTTAATGTCTTTGTTTGACAAGGAAGCCAATAAAATGTGGTGATGTAAATTCCAAGATAGCACATGACATACTACCCTGGTGTTACATATGAGTCGTGAAAGTTGACTTTCCATCATGAACATTCACCATTTACCATAAAAAATTTGCATATACTTCATTATCCACCAATGTTGTTTTTAGGACAAACAGTGTGGTTTGCCTGTTGCTATACGCAAAGTCATGGTTACTATGCATATTTCACTAGATTACGATTACTAATGTGTGTAAATCGGTTACTTTGGTTTTGATTTCATATCTCCTAGTGGTCGTTATTCAATGTAAAGTTATGGAGAACGGTAAAAAGTATGCATTTTCAGTCAATAAGTAAAAAACAGTTATGTTGGTTTTCCCGCAGTACAGGCTAAATGTGTGACAATTATTGCTACAATTCCCCACATAAAATGTTTTGCAGAAGTTAAAGCTTCAAACAGCATTACTGAGGGCCAAGTATTATACAACAAAAGACCAATAGTATTGTTTTGGTTGGATTTGGGAAAATGGATTTGTTGCTAGGCACATTTACATTCATATTATATTATGGCCATTTTTAGAATTTATATATATTTGACTATCTGCTACTGTTGCTATTCTAACGGCAAGCTGTGTGATCCGGCTGTTAATATAGGCATGGTCACGTTGTAGGCCAAAATGACAGCGGGTAATCTAGTGAGTATTTTAAACATATGCATATTTGTATATGTTTAGAATACTCACTAGATTACCCGCTGTCACTTGGCCTACAACATTGTAGTAATGGTTACTACACACATTTGTCTTCATTTTTGGAAATTAATGTTCACCTTATCCATCACTGTTATCTTGGCAAAATACTATAATTGGGGCTACATATGTGAACACAGACATGTCTGCTAGGTCAGGTTTGTGAAGCATCCAATTCAAGATTACCACAAAACTACTCAGCGGTTGGAGTCTATGGACTTAGTTAGTTGCTAATAGGTTAAACAGAGAACCAAGTTCACCACACAGTGGACAAAAAAGGTTTCACAAGTTTTCATAAAATGATAAATAAAAAAAGTAGAATTGAATAAGAATAAAGTAAACGATAGAATATATGAATAATAGGACAACGTGCAGACAGACAGACAGACAGACAGACAGACAGACAGACAGACAGACAGACAGACAGACAGACAGACAGACAGTGCTATCAATTAAACAAAACTGGCTCACTTTTCTTGTACGCCATCAACTATTTCATTTGGAAAGATAGCCTACATGATGTTGCAAAAGGACACACTTACCGTATAATAGTGATAGTCTCTGATAAGCTGAAAATCCTTGCATGCTGACTTGGACAGGATCCCTTCTTTAATAAGGTCTTGTGCGATGTATGGTTCCCTTTCAGTAATATGCAAAGCACTCGTGTCTGGCTTGTCATCCTCAAAGAAGTCTTTATGTACAACTAGATATCCACTATTATCCATTACAAAACATCTTTGGTAGAAATTAATACAAAATAAGTAGATCAGTTTTTGAGAAGAAAAGATTTTCTTTAGTGAACGAGTAGAATTTACTGCAGGAGGACCCTGAGGAGAAAATACTTTCGTCGAATATGTTTAGACAGTCCCCTTCGCACGCTCGAAAACTTCTATGATGACCCCCTCGAACATTTTCGTCAAAGTAATCCAAAAATTTTAATATAATAATACATTTATCTAACAATGGATTTCACAAGGAAAAATCTCATACTTGGAGATACTTAGTCAACAGGACTTTTTCCATAAATCGTCATGCTGTTTTGAAAATTATGGCGGGGGGGGGGGTTCATTGTGTTCTGGATTGTGATGGAAGAACAAAATCCTTTTCCCTATTCTACAATGGCATATAGCCTTGTCTGAATTGCCTGGTACATGTATGATTTATTATTGTCCCTGTTTCTTACATAAATTCTTTAATATTACTTCACGTAAGAGTTCAAACATACCTCTACATATACATATACATGTATTATCTAGCTACCACACTACTTACAGAACATGTCATGTAAATGCTTGGCTAGCTGTTTCACAATTAATGCTTCACTTATATTGCATTTTTGGGCAAAGTGAACTTGAAGGTTTTGTAACGGTAATCCTCTGAGATAGTTTATATAAGAAGTTCATCTATATCGTTTTACTCTTCAGTATGAAGAGTAGATACACTTTCCATTTTGGACAGTACATATTATCGACACTACAAATCACCACATCTCATCAGATTCCAATTTCTGTTAAGTATTATACACTAGGTATGACCACCTAAAGTTCTCTAACATACCAGTGACTTTCAATACTATACATGCAATATTAATGCCACCAATGTTACGGGCCCTTTTTATGTGACATGAGAAATGTATTTAGAACTAAGCTTTGAAATATTACCTCAAAGGCTATGAATAACCTAAAACTTGCCTTAATAGAAACAAAAATCCTCCGGATCTGCTAGGGGAGACCCCTAGGAATCCCTCACCCCCAGAAGTCACTCATGCATTCAACCAACAATCAGACGGACCGACCTTTTTAACGTCATAATGGTATTAAACTTTTCTTACAAATTTTCACCCTATGCTAATTTGAGATGATATTGTCTTTTAAGATGTGAAATGTTTGCCAAGATAGTCAAAACATTGCCTTAAAACTCCAGATCTCCCATACCAATGATACTACTATTAGATGTGCTGACCTTTACTATAATGATTAAGAACATATTTCAACTCTATGTAAGTATGTAAGTTATAAATAGTTTCTGATACTTGATGGTACTGTCTTGTAAAGCTTGTAAATTATTGCCTGAAAGTGTCTGAATAGTCTCAAAATTGCCTATTAAGAGTATAAAAAAGCTCCAGGACTTCTTGGTGGAGACCCATAACCCCCCCCCTCCCCTATGAGAGGTGTACATATTCCCATCTCAAGATTTCCCCCTATCTTTCAGGGTCTAGATGCTAACCCTATTTTGTAATATATTTACCCTGTGTTGTCAATAATTATGTGATAGTGCTATCCAGGATCAAGTATTTGTGAAACAATCAAACAATCCACATTGAGGTACGATCAAAAAATACCTGTTATGTGAATATGGTATTTAGGGGGTCATCATGTTTAGAATTATGGGGGGGTCAGTCTGTTTTTGATTTTACAGATAGGTCACTAATTTCTCTTTTAAAAATATACAGCAATTGGGTAGAAAAGTGCGAGTCATTTTAAAAACCTTAGCAGCAATTACATATTAGAAGGTTGATATTGATGAAACTATTACTTTTTAATATTCAATCTTTTGATGTGAGTTATATATATATATATATATATATATATATATATATATATATATATATATATATATATATATATATATATATATATATATATATAGAGAGAGAGAGAGAGAGAGAGAGAGAGGGAGAGAGAGAGAAAGAGATAGATAGACACAAAAACGACTTCTCAAGACTATTACATGTCACATAATTAATATAAGAATAAATTGTACAGTATTGTGGCAAAGACATTTTTATGCTAATGAATAAGTAAGAGTATGTCGTTTATATTGATTTTACGTCAGTATATGTGTAACACATGACCTTGGATAAAGCACGTTGAAAATCACAACTTGCAGTTGGTGAAAGCAGAAAGATAGAAATGTAAATTACCCGTATCTATTCTCTTTACAAATTGGGTAATTCCTCGTTACCAGGTGATAAAAATACGCCAAAGTAAAGTCAATGCCCATAACTGCAATGACGTCATCGGAAGTAGACTCAAATATATTGACGCTGTAGAGAGTTAGATAAAGAAAAGTCTATTAGTCTTTTCAAATGTTATTAAACTATATACTATACACCTATTGCCTGGCTATGAGGACACTGGTAGACATCTATTACCTCGAGGGCTGTTATGCAGCAAATATTTCCCGAGGCTGCCAGGCAATAAGTGTTTTTATCACATCACATTCCCAGGCACGACTCTTTCCAATGTGAAAGAAAATCATGAGTAGAACTGTATGTATGTATGTATGTATGTATGTATGTATGTATGTATGTATGTATGTAAATCAGTTTGTGTTTACTTGCGCATACATACATACATACATACATACATACATACATACATACATACATACATACATACATACATACATACATATAGACATACAGACAGACAGACAGACAGACATGTTGGTAGAATGTTGACATTGACATCTAGACGTACACAAAACAAATATACATATACCTTTCAACGATGCTTTTACTGAGTGTTATTATATATCCAGCACCATTAGCATCTTCATATGGGGCAGACAGGGTAAGGACTCCTTTGTTACTCTTTGACCTTTCAAACCTACAGAGTTATAAGTGAGATCATTTAGAAAATAAAACAAAGATGACTGTGAATTGTTTATGCAACTTATTCATGAACCCCTGTTTTAATATTCTAGTAACGTAACATTGAACGTTTGTTGAAAGTATATACTGGAATTGTTATAGCTTCAAAGCGGTAACATATTAGGACTTACTGCTGTGTACTTTTCAATAAATTAATATTTTAAATAATAACACACAAAGATAACAACCAATATGGATGTGAAATGGCGGTTTACCTAGCCTGGCATCAGTCCCAATGGGACATTTTTTTTAAATCTCATAAGCTTTAAATGTTTTGCTTTTATATTTAAGGAGAATGTTGTCCTAAACTTTTTATATATTTTTCCAATGAAGTCAGTACACAAACATGTCTATTGGACAGAAATGTGGCCGGCTACCAACTTAATATCTAACCATAACTAAATAGAGAATGATAGACAGGTCCAAAGGTTATTCTTGCCGATCAGACGACAGGACAAATTTCCACAGCAAAACAAGAACAACTGCTATGTGACATCTATGCACAGCTATTGGGTTATATGTAGTTCCAGCTTTGTCATGAATAAATATAAGGTCATGAGTGTGATGATGCAATATCGTCCATTATTAAAAGCATTGATAAACCGCCCAGCTGACTCAAGTCTCTTACACATCCACCTCAATGTTTTCAATCAATTACTTAGATAACCTATCCACACAAAAGAACAAAGGTGTATTTTTATTTTTTAAAAACGTTTTAATCAAGTAGAGAATGAAAAACCCTGGAGACTTGGAATTGAGCAAGTCCTTGATGAAATTGAAATCTGTTCTACTGCTTACCATGGTCTTACTGTGGCATCAAACAGATCATTCATTCGAATGCCGGGATAACAACGAAAAACTCCGTTCGTTGTTCCTATGTAACGATATAATGTATAGTCTTCACATCTGGACTGATTTCTACTCCAAATTTCATTGACCTTTGCTGTTACTGTAACCATATCTTTGATATCAGCCTAAGAAAACCACCAATCACAAAGGATCTTTCAATGTAAATTTTCCATTAAATATTTTGTACAAAACATCATGTTTTCACATACAGATTTTTCAATAATGAGGCAATGCTTGAATTAAATACTTATTAATTACTTTCCTACTTACCAACCAACTTAAAAGTCTCACTCACTCACTCACTCACTCACTCACTCACTCACTCACTCACCCACGCACGCACGCACGCACGTACTCAACCAATCAACACGCATGAACGAACGCATGCACACACACACACACACACACACACACACGCTCGCTCGCTTGCTCACTCACTCACTCACTCACTCACTCACTCGATCATTAACTCGCGCGCTTGACTGACTAAGTAACTAAGTAACTAATCATCCAACAAACAACAAACACACACAACACACACACACACACACACACACACACACACACACACACACACACACACACACACACACACGTACAAAATAAAAACATGCCTTAAAGAAGTTGTTCCGGACAGTCCACGTGGCATCATTCATGTAATTCGTGTATTGTTGTATGACACTTTTATCCTCCTCAAGTTCCAAATACTCAACAGGTTCTAAGAATGCATTTGGTGAAAACTTGACAACTGATTGGGCTGAAAAGGGAAGGAGCATAAATAGAGTAAACAACAATTATCAAAGTGATTGGGGAAGGAGGGATTCAAATTTACTTTAAAAAATTAAACTTGTTACCTTTCGTGGCATGCCTGTTTGCATGTCTGCATGATGATGGTGGTGCTACAATATCAACTCTGTGATAAAGGAAATCTTCACCTGAAATAAAATCATGTCATTAGAGTACGGCATTTTAGCGTGACTTTATTGACTATGCGTATATCCATCTTAACTCTATTGTAGTAATCAAACTATAGACACAGAGGCAAACTGACACAGTTAATGATAATTGACTGGAACTAAGTACAGAACATCTTATTATCGCATACCCTCTACCCCGCTCATGTAAAGACAATTATAGCTATTTTGCCATAAAAAGAGCTTACTGCATTTCTTGAAAGCATGTATTAATACGTAAATATCTACATGCTATCTAGCAATTGTTTCAGATAGGAATACTTGTCGGTCAGTTAAAGCTGGTGTCGACCAATATCCAAGAGAAGAGGTATACCTCGTCAACATTACTATTTAAGGTATCTTTATAGTTTCACTATGAAAACCATAATTACAAAACTCAATTACATTTACAGCCATATACAGCCCACTTGGCATGTAACAAAAATATTACAGCCCAATATTATGTGTGTTTGAGCCTGGTGGTAGGGATGCTTTCGGCCCTCCTAACATAGGACGGTTTTCGAGCTCCTTGTGCAAAGACCCACATTGGGGCAATAGTATAATAATACTACCCTGCCTTACCTGATGGTCTTTGTTGTCTGAGTATATTTTGGTGATCATTAACTGGTTCCACAAGACACACAACATAAGGTGAACCTGAAATCTATGGAATGAAAAAAAGTCTGGTTGTTAATGAAACAAAATCTGTTTCCATGGTATTTAGGATCTTTAGCATCTTTTAGGATATCAGTTTTCTAATGACACCTTTAAACATGTCGACACTGTGTTCAAAACACTTTACAATTGGTACATCTTGCACAGATGTATAGCAGCACAACTGTATACTTCAACTCTCACGTGAACATACAATCGATGCTGAAATTATCAGTAATCAATACAATTCACATTCATATAATTAAAGCAATCACATTGTTAGCGCTATCCTTCAAGGTATCCATGAACCTATGTGCCACAATAGTGGTTCAATCTTATTCGAGAACTCAGAAACAAACAGCAGGGGAGAGGCTGGAACTTGCACCTTGCAGATTCGTCTCAATTGTCATTTCAGTTTAACCACAGGAGTCAAGGAACCGTGTTACAAAACCCCAAACAAACAAACAAACAAACAAACAAACAAACAAACAAACAACCCCCCCAAAAAAACAAAAAAAAACAAAAAAAAAACAGACAGACAGACAGACAGACAGACAGACAGACAGACAAACAAACAAACAGACAGACAGACAGACAGACAGACAGACAGACAGACAGACAGACAGACAAACACACAAAAGACAAATAAATAAATTAGCAGATATTCATGGGGTATATACTAGATATGTTTTTCCTCATACAAACACATGAGTATAAAAACATCCAGTATATACCCCCATAAATATCTGTTTGTTTGTTTATTTATTTATTTCATTTATTTATTTATTTGTCTTTTGTTTGTTTGTCTGTCTGTCTGTCTGTCTGTCTGTCTGTTTGTTTGTTTGTTTGTTTGTTTGTTTGTTTGTTTGTTCGCCTTGTGGTTAAACGTGTATATGAGTATAGTTTACTTACATGTCGCCAATAGTAGGTAGACTCAATTGACGTTGTATAAACTCCTTCATTTGCTGAATTTCCTCTGGGAAGAGATCTGCTTGACACGAACGTTGCTTCGCCGCTTTCTTGATCACTAGTTGCACGGAACAAATAGTATTCAAATAATTTATTTTGTATTAATAAACTCGAGATGTAAAAATGACGATGATCAAATGGAAATTTGCATATGAAATGTCTAGAAATTACACTAAATACTATATAATCATAGAAAGGAATTTCTACATGTTTATATCTTAGTTCACCTTCGCCAAAAATAAAATGTGGGGAAAATTGGTTTTGACAAATTACTGCAGCAAATATGAAATAATTTTACAGTTTGCTTGTCATACCTCGATGGTATTTAGATCCGTGATATATTTCTAAAGTAATCCTGCTTAGTTGTTGTTATTTTAATGCAAACAAATTTGAACGAGGAAAACATTGAGATAGTATTGTGCCCGACAAGTATGATTTGATAGAGAGTGATAATATGGTCTTCTAAATTAAGATCTTGAAATTTAATTTAGAATATGCAACAGTTATATCCAGCACACACAACTTCAAATAACATATTATACACATCGAAACCTAACAAGAAATAAACTGTTATTACTACTTCTTGTAACATTGTAAAGCCAAAATATTGCATGGCATATTTGCAAAGCTTTCTTTTACTTTGTTGAGTTGTTGAACACGATATCATAGAATTCTTCTTCTCTTTCCAATGAAGTAATGTGAACATAGACAGGTTCATCTGCAATGGTGGCAGGTGCCGGTAGTAAAGGATGCATAATTGCTCGTCCTAGGAGAAAGAGCAGTAATTTTCATTGACGCCATATTATTACCATTTTTCGGATGACCCGAAATATGTTTTGGTCACTGACATGAACACAAATGGTAAGCTTATATAGACTCTGTACTTTTTTGGAGAAAAGTTTGTGTGACACATTCGAGATAACACAGTATTTTAAAATTCCTTTTGAAGTATAGTTATCATATGAAAGTAAACGGTCTTTCTTAAAAGGATGGTGTTTAAACACTAAATTTCTAATATTTCTTTAGTCTACCAATCGACAAATTCAACAATTACCTCACTGTATCTCTACGCATGCATTGAATAAAACACGATGTAACTAACCTTCGGCGTGTGTGTTTACTTCGTAGATAAATGAGTACGACTTTTGACCCTGTCTGAAGTATGTGACTTCACCAAGAAGATCGTCTAAGGTAAAGTCTGTTCCGACAGCTCCTTTTAAAACGCCGTTATACTTTACGGGAATCGCTGCTGTTGTCATTAAGCCTGTATATTTTAAACATATTAAGCGAAATCTCAAATGAGTAATTTGTGACATGCAATATGGCGGGAAAATAGCTTTAAAGTGGTACAACTGGCTGTCTGTCTCTCTATCTCTCTGTCTGTCTGTATCTATGTCCCTTTGTCCCTGTCTCTCTGTCAGTCTAATTCTTCGTCTCACTGTCTCTCTTTCTGTGTGTCGCTGTCTGTCTGTCTGTCTGTCTGTCTGTCTGTCTGTCTGTCTGTCTGTTTCTCTGTCTCTCTCTGTCTCTCTCTCTCTGTGTCTCTGTCTCTCTTTCTCTCTCACTTTGGTTGTATTCTATTTCGTACATATTACGAGATTTGATCTGAATGCATCTGGTAATGTATATGTATGTACCATTGTGAAGAGGAACATCAAAGGCTAAAGTGTGGGCATGTTGACTTCCATTTCACATGACAAACGGACGGACACAGACAGACAGACAGACAGACAGACAGACAGACAGACAGACAGACAGACAGACAGACAGACAGACAGACAGACTAGCAAACTCTTACAGTAAGTAAAAGGCATATTTCTTCGCATTTACCTAATCCGAACGCATCCTGATATGGTACTGAGAAGATTGGCTCATCTCCAAGTTTCTCTGTGTTGGCAAAGAAATCGTAGTATCGAGCCATGGTATTACGTAATCTGGTGGAGTCAGACACATGTGTATATTGACCTTCCTAAACAGAAGAAATTATCAAGTAAAAAACATATCATGAAAACGTTACAATTTTCGCAACAGGAATTTTTTATAAATCCTATTCTCGTCATATTCTAATTGTTTTCTCTTTTTTGTTCAAAAACACCCCCCCCCCCTGCAATAACAGAGAGAAAAAGATTCTACAATGTGAGTATACAGTCTTTTGTTGAGCTTTTGTCCTCATCAAAACGTCAATCAAGATGGATACAATTTCAACAATCAATCATTTATCAATAGTTCTTGTGTGAAGTATTATCATGAACATACTATACATCGCCATTCCTCATATAATCTGATATAATTGCTGACCATGAGTGTGTATATATATGTGTATGTTTTGGACTTCCGATCCTGCCATTTTAAACGGTGCATTATGGGAAGTGTAATATCATCATCCATTTACATTACGATTATGTTTCATAATAGTCTTGTCTGTCTGTATGTCGCTCGAAAAGTGAAACACCAGATGCTATTTTTTCGCAGATTTGTATTCATATGAAAGAACATACATGTTGTTAAACCTATCAAAAGCCATATGCAACCAGAATTCAAAGTGGTTTTTACCTGAATATCGCCAATAGTGTTATTCGCCGGCCCTATACCATATTTCATAAAGTCTTGTTTTGCAAGGTCTGCCAAGAATGATATCCCAGAACCTGAAAATGATCAATATTGGATTTAAAAATAATAGTGCATGCTACTTTGAATATTATGTGAAACCTGGTGAGAAAAGGTTTACATTTTAGCAATTGATTGAAGACACTTTGACACAAGAGGTGGTAAAACCCATGACCATCATGCAACGATGGAGCTAATCGAACCACGAGAAGAGGTTTGTATCACCTCGCAACACACCTATTTGACGCAACTGACGTTTACCGGTGAACAATTTCCGTGATGATGCCTGTATATGGGCATCATAGCTAAAACTGACAACTGATGACGTCATATATATGCGCATACGTTCATGTTTTCACATCAGACTAATATGGTATCATCTTCTGCAGGTGGAGTAAACGCTAACGTAGAGACTTCATGGCTTTTGAAATTTTCTGAAAACAAACTTGGCATCCTTTTGTCAGAAAGGATATGAAATGAGCAAAGTTGGTAATTATGAGAGGAAGCTGTGTAATTTTTTTAATACTACCATCATGTACTGTTGTCAGATATAAATACCATATAGAGTACATGTAAGCATGGCATACAATGATGATGTGGCGTTTTATAAAACACGTGTTAACTGATCGTGCTCGTGCAAAATCATGTCAGTTTCCCTCGTGCATGTGGGTCACCCCAACACAGATTGTTTCCCTTGGGCTTTGCCCTCAATTAACAGTCTGTCTTGGAGTGACCCACAGTCCCTCGATAGACGCAGACCTATGCTGTTGTCCTCAATGTGATCACTCAACATGGGTATCATAAAACCTTTAAATATATCTATACCTATTAAACACATCCATATTCTTCTTTTGAGTTTTATCGCCTTTTACCTCTGAATTCCCTATCTGATTTAGGCATATGATAAATTGATTATTACCCCAATATCCCTATTTCGCCGATCATATCAGTGTTCGTACCATTTCCATTTCGTAACACTCATCTACGACTTGTGTTGCGCCATGACACACAACGTGATATGAACGAAGTAAAAAGGATGGGAACAACGGGTAATGAACTTCTGAATCATATTATCAACTTTGCAAAACTTTCTTTTTGAGCAGAAGATTACACAATTCATTAATGATTTTCCCCTAGCTGAACCCCGGCATCCGGTGATGGGAAAACAAGGAGCCCAATTCAAAGTGAAAGAAGGAGCTTGTGATCGGTAAGAGCTTACACAGTGATCACGATGTCGTGAATCGTATTTGTCATCAAACTGAAAACCACTATATCTGGACATGCTTATCGTCGGACGACCTCTGACCTTTAAACCAGTATGACTGAAGGTACTAGTAATGTAATTGTACCTACTTGTTCCAAATGCAATTGTTAAAATTACAACTTTATTTTCCATCTGTTCGTTGCTACTTTTCACTTCTCTCATGATGTCTCTTGTCGAATCTGTTGGTTCTCCATCACTCAAAAACAAAATCACCTGTTCTGTGTGTAGAAAACAGTAACATTAGTCCAGCTTCCTTCCTTTTCTCGAAAGGTTTAAGAGTTTCTTCTAATGTATCTTATAATTATTTGGTAGAATTCTGCAACTGGGTGTCCGTGTGTAGAGCTAGCTACGGAAAACAACATTCATTGCCCTGCAATTCTCCTTTTTCTCACCTTGGAAAACGCAGTCTACATTTCAATCCTGGACATTGAAAAAAAAAGTCTTATAGGTAAGGTAGACTACCTTATTCCCTGTGACGTCGCTGTCACTAATTTATAGTTCATAGCGCAGACATATGGCGTCTATCTGCTAGACCTCGGATGTTCTTCCAATACAACACACGACTAAACATCATTATCGAGGATGGAACATCCAAGGTCTAGCAAATATCATCTTGCAGTTCAGGGATATAAATAACTGCCTATCAGAGAACTGCATTAGCGACAAGCACAAACAGAGGACAATAGCTGATTTTTTCATGCATATTTAGCTTAAGGAGGGGCTTGTAAAATAACCACCAATGCCTTAACTGAAATGTGTGAATGACAACGTCAACACACTCATCAAACTCACAATTACCATAAACTGATAACACATAATAGCTAGTAATTTGTGATCATCACGTGATATTGGACATTAGTATTAAAGAGCATTAGCAGTATAGAGGTCATGGGTTATTGAATATATTAACATTTATATATGCATACATGGTCCAACCCACGGCCATATTATGTCATCTCAATGGAATGTGAAGTCTGAAAATGACATTTGCTAGACGTTCGGGCAAGCCCTCACTGAGAACTTCGTTCGCTTATTGTATCGGAAGAAAGCCCGAACGTCTAGCAGCAAGACTAGAGGCGCCATTACAACTGATAAGGCCTAAAATAATTGTGTTGTTACGATTACGCTCAATTTTAGAATTGGGGTAGGTAGATTTTTTATTTCATGTTTTTTATTGGGTTTTTTATTATGTTTTCTGTTGGTTTCCATATGGTTTCTGTGTTATTGGTTACTTGTCATAGATGTACAGCCATTACAGATTGGTAGAAAATTTTCATATTGTTGATGTCAGTTTCCGAATCCACTATTTCTCGCGAGACTTCACAGTTTCGAGATTGTATTTATTTTTTCTCTTGTATGTAAAGAAAAAACTTTAGGGTCGGCAGTGAAAAACAAGGTAGGGGTCGTGTAACAGGGACCAAACAATTGTTTTAGGTATAATGGCGGCCATGGAACATGTGTTGATGGTATAGAGAGAACTGCATCAACTAGTGAAATGTAGTCCGTACGAAAACATAAAAATGGATACATACATACATACATACATACATACATACATACATACATACATACATACACCCAAACAAACAAAACAAACACATATTAAACACGTATTACTAATAGGGTAATGTGCACGACTGTATTTGGGCTAAAGGTCCCGTTTAGTCACGGTTCTATTTAACTATGAGGTTAAGGACTACTGGTAATGTCCTCGGCTTGTTCTTCACAATTCCTTGGGCCACTCAACCACCCAAACCAAATATTTGGCATGCAAGTATTGTGTTGTCTATAAGCTCAATCACTCTAGCACACCTGATTTCTAAATAATGTTTCTCAGTGTATTTCTCTATTTTGCTATGCATGTAACATTATTATATGTATCGGTTAAATGTTTGTTTCCAATAATGCACTGTCCACCACAAATTATTAAGTAGAGATGTAATTCAAATAAACAAAGAGATATTACCTCGTTTCAGGTCTTCTTTTGCATTGTAGGATCGCTGCAACAAACTAAACGCCTCCCGCAATGCTAGACCATAGTATGTATTACCTGTTCAAAGTAGACATTTTTTTCACAAATGACTAAAAAGTATGTATTAAAGTTAAGCAAATTCCAAATCATGTAAAGTTATTTTACATCTGAAAATCTCAGACCACTTTAGAAAGCTAGTGGTCTGAGATTAAAACGAAATATTATTTACCATAGTAGTTCACCAATCCTTCGATTATCATAGTTTTGTTCAATCTTGACTGTAACCATTGACAGTATTCCAAACACACCATATTGCCAAACGTAATCATGAGGTAAGGTTTGCTTTTATTAGTTTCAGACTGATATAGATCCACTTTAAAAATCTCGCTTAAAACCGGATCACCTTACTTGTATCATATGCAAGGTCGAAGATCGTACATTTAGCAAATTCACAATGCAACCATACTTAATGATTGATATATGTATTACCTGATGGTTGGAGTGAACTGATAAAGTCTTTCAGAAAGTCGATATTAGCAAGTGTGGCCTGTGCTAATTGTTCACTAAAACAGTCCAGGTAATCAGTCTCCCTCGACCAGCTACGAAGAGTGTTTGCATTCGAAGAAAATGCCACAACTCCTACCTACAGAAGGCATAAAATTGAGTGATTGAAGAGAAACGGTACACGCCATGAAGTCTATATGATTTCGTCGTGGTTGTAGCTCATGTTGACTACACACCCTACTCGAGGGTGTATGTGTTAACCAAAAGCTAAGAGAATGTACTCAAAGTCAACTCTTATTTATATTACTCACGTATTGTAAAACTGATTGAAATTATAGATCTTACCCTGTCACTTGGATTCAAGGTATCTAACACAGTGAGAGCAGCATCTATAGCTATCTCCATAAATGTTTTGCCGCCATGCTTGTCTCCCATAGAACCACTCTTGTCGATCACCACAACGAGGTTCTTTGGTTCCGGTGAAACCGCTTCAACATACCATGGTCTATAATAGAAAAGTTCAAATTGTTAGAAATTATATATATAACAATGAAAATCAACAATGGTGGCAAATCAGGTTAGGAATACAGCAAAATTCATTGAAGCCACCTTTTTAAGACGGAATGAAACTTTGTATCAGAGTTGATTTATATTTTCTTACACTATATGTACAATTACTTCTTTTTTCACTGTAACCTCTCTATATTGTCAATGTATCCTTTTAATGTTCAGTGTTACTTATAAGCCCGATGGGCTGGGAGGTATTTTATTACCTCACGTCACTATAATATAATTACGTACTATATATATATATATATATATATATATATATATATATATATTTAAACGCATGCGTAGTGTATGTAAAATGTCTATGCTGGAGTAAACCGTGCTTAATACATATGTATGTAGAGCGGTGTAAATAGCACAATATCAAGCAAGATACACGCTATTGCGATCATCAGACGACAATGCTATCGTCCAATTAGCTCAAATTTAAATTCTGTATTGGAATTACGTCAAAACGTCAGATTGTGTACTTAGGCGGAAAGAACAAAATTGTTGTCCTTATACAAAATTCTACAAGCCATTGTTTTCCTTGTCAAACTTAGCAGAGTTCATTAAATACTTGTACCCAAAGTATCTAATCATTGATATTTTGAACACATATTGCCTGGCCATGAGGGCTATAGCACCCGTTTATTACACCCGAGGGACTGTGAGTTACTAGAATCACATGCTATTTCCCGAGGCCAAAGGCCGAGGGAAATAGCATGTGATTCTGGTAACTCACAGTCACGAGGGGGTAATGAACGGGTGCTATAGCCCGAATATAGGCCAGGCAATATGTGTTTTATAATATACCTCATGCTGTGAACTCGCGGTGGCAGACGACATCGTCCGGGCAGAAGCTGTCATTTTGACCTGCTGTGAACGCGCGGTGGTCACGTGACCATGTAAAAGTTGATGGAACTATTTCCCTAGGGAAGTAGTCATTCTATTCTAGCGAATCATGGCACAGCATTATCACTAGGTATATTATAAAAATGAATATATTTTACCTGAATCTACCATCGTAACCATCTGTACAGCTATCTAGTTTATTTGACGGATAGATTGTGAAGACCCCCTCTTCACTGTTGAAGTACTGCCACTTCAAGGTCGGTACCTTTCGAAAGTTTTCTTTCATAACCTCGATCACTTCGTGAGAAAAGTGTCGACTATTTGGTTCTGCGTTTGGTGATATCCTAGTACATACTGTATTTGGATCAAGCTAAAGGGAATACAATAGACAGCAAACATATTATGAGACTCAACCTGTAAGTAACAGATACCCGTATTAGAAGTCAGGTGTTTTCCAATACTGGACCACAATGCAAGGCTTGTCGGAGGTCATGCCGCTAAGTGTAGGAGTTCAAGGCATCATTGATAAAATGCCATGATAATGTGGTAATTTTACCAATCTGTCAGACAGACTTTTTTGTTTGATATCCCCAAGTGGTGCTTACCAATATCGGATATTTCAACAAAACTCACTTCAATACGGTATTTCTAGAACCTAAAACCTCTTTTCAACACTATTTTACAACAAACATTGAGTATTTTCATAGAATGTATTACATCCATCCATCCATCCATCCATCCATCCATCCATACATACATACATACATACATACATACATACATACATACGTATATACGTACATACGTACATACACACATACACACATACATACATACATATATACATACACACACATACATACATACATACATACATACATACATACATACATACATACATACACATACACCCACACACACACACACACACACACACACATACATACATACATACATACATACATACATACATACATACATACATACATACATACATACATACATACATACATACATACATACATACATGTTGATAGGTATGTTGGCATAGACAGGTAAAACACGTCAGAACACAGATTAGAACCTGTAACTCTCAGCCCCCACTCCTACCCATTCAATTGGCGTCTTGTTCACCATTCTAGGGATGGAAAGTAAGATACCCAGAGTGCTTAGACCATTTCATATAGTAAATAAAAGAAGTATACAATCTGCCACATTGTTCATCAATGTAACAACAATATGAAAAGTATTCTAAAAGTGACTTACCGCCTTGCCATATCTACTGTTGAACTCTAAGTCAGACAGGTCGACTTGACAACATTGTTGGAAGCTACCCTGGTCTTGGTCATACATTTCCACCACTGCGTCTCTGATTTTTCTTAGTGCATCAACTCTTACTAAGAACTTTTGATTCAGTGCAGTTTTGAGCTGAAAAGAATTAAGGATATGTTGATTTTCTGTTCAAATGTAGATTCGACACTGTAGAATATGTTGATAGGAGGTTGTTATCAATTATATATATATATATATATATATATATATATATATATATATATATATATATATATATATATATATATATATATATATATCACTAAAAACACTGGCATGGCCAATCCATTCTCGCAGATTAATTAATTTTTATTGCAACATAAACCCATTTTTTCTCAAACTGAAATACAAATCGTCATTACATTCAAACTAATTATGACAAGTATAGAAAAGAATACAATAGTTATTCTAGAAATTTACGAACATTCAATAATATCAAACAATTACCTCCTCGACCAGAGTTCTGCCCTCTATCGGCAATGGTTCAAACGTCATGGAGTCAAAATGGTTCTGTAAGTAGAAAAAACGATATAATTAAAGTTCTTTTCAGAGACTAAAAAACTACAAAGATGTTGACAGATTACTTGTATTGGTTTCAGAGTTGTCCCCAGTTTTTTTTCACTTGTTAAAGGGTGCAGGAAACTAGATGACGTTTTTACGATTTAGTTCCGTGGCATACAGATAGAAGCTTACTGTGGTCTGAGCTGTGAGCCTGTGGCCCACATTTGCCTGAACTCAGATAACCAAGGACTGAATAAATAGACCATTTTTCTGCTTTGTTTGACTAGTTTGTTTTCTCAAGGATACATGCACACCTGCTTTGCATTTGAATATGTCCGTGTACCTGGAAATCCTAACATCTATGACAAAGTGCTGAAGTTCAAAGTAGGATTACTTACTAATACTATTGCAGCAGGAATAACATTCAATATTGCAAAGAACTTGAACCTGTGTTCCCAAATTTAAACAAGGCAGTTATTAAACGTGTACACCCTGATATTTATTGTTTACGTTATAATTATGTAAGTCTTAGTGTAATTTCAACAATATATGTCAGGCTGATGTACTTAATGTAGAGACAAGTTTAGAAACCTGTTATACTCCTTAGTAATATATCACTATCTCCGTTTTTGAAATCTCGGATAAGAACAAGTCAAGTAATCGTAACATGCAGAGTGACTCATCAATTAAAAAGAAATAAGTTCACACATTTAGGATTCACGTCATCACCCTTTCTCAGTCATCATAACATAAACTATTTTCTCATCTCCTGTCATGGTAATTATAGCGTGTGGGTTAAGCTGGTTTATGGTTTATTGTTCAACTGCTTAGCTATGATATTACCTACAACACATAGTAAAGATTTTGATGGAATGGGTCTTCTTCACCTTTCGAACTTGTTTACATTCCTCCAACTCCGGTCTCTTTGAGCTTTGAACGACGTTAATGAGCTCGAGTGCACCTTCAACTACAGGTGAACTGAACTCTACTTCTTATCAAGATTATCAATATATCTCCATGGAAGTATCACCCACATAGATGATGCTTCCATGATATCACTGAACAACTACCCCCTTCCCCTTAGGCCAACCTGTCTGCTACACTGTTGTGTATATAATGCATGGTTGACTGTAGCAACGATAATGATTGCTCTGTTTGGCCCACGTCTGTACTGTACGACAATCACGATTAATTGTAACTTCACCTGGCCACCAGATGAACTCTTGGTATCGCACCGCACCATTTTTTAGGGGAACAAACAAACCGACGGGTGCATGATTTTATTTTATCTTGGTCGGCATCGTTGACAGACTGCCTCGATCTTTGCCCCCTGTTGACGAGATTCCTTACTTTTTTATGTACATATGTCAAAGTAAATCACCACACTGAATCGAGAAACGAAGAGACAGACATGGCAATAATGTATTGCTTCCGTATTATTCAGCATACCTTTTAAATAGCACGTAGACCAACAACTCGGTAGAATAAAACAACAAAGACTTCAAACAAATTCAAAACGGTGGAGTTTATTTTACTAGCAGTGTAATAGGACTTCAAATTCAAAGAATTATTTTCTTTGCACGCACGCACGCACGCACGCACGCACGCACGCACGCAGGCATGCACACACGTACACACAGACGCCCGTGCACACACATATACATACACGCACACGCACGCACCTAGTACGCACGCACGCACAAAAATGTAGTTTGAACACAAACATATAGCAGTCCAAAGTTCATGGAAGTTAATTTTTTCCATACATTATATGACATTATATTATAGCATTACCAATTCCAGTGAATTTTGTGACGTCATCGCTGTACATTATTACTGATAATGTACTCCGTTATTGGGCATCGCGG
>NC_135566.1:17117500-17200000 GCF_964340395.1 Glandiceps talaboti | reverse complement strand
AGTTTTCTAAATAAAATCTGTGTGTGATAGAACAGCATCTTTTTACTCTCTGTATAACCCTGTGTCAAAACCAAACAGAAAATTGTGGCAACAAATGTAGGTGTTCAACGTTGACATAAAAAAAATCCGGATATCACAAAGAAGCAAAGAAAAAAAAAGTTGCCAGCATAGGCGAAGGAGAGAAAAAATAATTCTCAGGCAAGCAGGTGGGAGAAAAATAACGACTCTCCACCAATCTTCCAAGCCCCCCCCCCCCCCCCCCCAGGATATTTGAATTGAAATTTATTCCACCAGAAGAGAAGAATATATACACAAACTCTGAAAGCAACGGATAGAACATTTCTGGTGAGGGCCATGGAAATAGTTCGTAGGAACTAATCAATGTCCATGGACCGTACATGTAGATAATAAATACAAATTTGGGCTGGTACGAGTTTCACAATAACAACAAAAATACAATTCTTAGTAAATAAAGAGAACTGTTGGTGGCAAAATTAAATGGTAACTTATAAACATAACGGAAAAAAATAGTAAAATAAGAACAGGAAACAAGCACAAGTTCTAATATACATAAATAAAATTACAGTGGCAAATTGAAAGCGACAACAGATAAGGTTATTCCCTCAGAAGATACTGCTTTAAGTTTTTCTTAAAATTATGTCTATTGTTTATCGTTCTTACAAACATAGGCACAGAGTTCCAGGTTTTAATAGATGCGTACTTGAAGTTGTGTTGACTAATTGAGAGATAACCTTAGGGATTGGAAAGTTACCACTGTTGTTAGCACTGGTTGGATAGCTATGGGACAACTGGTATGTGATGTAATGGTCAAGAGTGTGTGTAAAGCGATTATGGTTTAGATCGTAGATGAACATGCAAGTCTGAAGTTTACAAAGTTTATAGATGTCAAGAATATTAAGTTGGTTAAAGAGAGGAGTAGAGTGTGCATGGTAGTCAGAGAAGGTTATGAGACGAACTATTTTCTTTTGTAGACGGTAAAGTGGGTCAAGGGCTGTTGGATAAGTGTTTCCCCAGATTTCAACACAATAACTAAGGTGGGGAGAATTAGACTATTATAGAGGAGGATGAGGACAGATTTAGGAACATAGTGCCGAATGCGTGAAATTATGCCAACTTTCGGACTGATTGTGTTCCTCACTTTTTCAATATGTGACTTCCAAGTAAGGGAGGGATCGATTGCTACGCCTAGGTATGTGGCTGACAACACTCCCTCCACGGGTGTATTGCCAATACAAAGACGTCCTTCCAAATGGGTGGATTTTTGGGGCGTTTTTATGACCATATAGTTTGTTTTTTCGATGTTAATTGTAAGTTTGTTTGCATTGCACCAGAGGTTGACTTTGTCAAGAGGTTTACTGAGAAGAGAAAGGTTAATATGGGTGGATGTCATGTATTTGAAAAGATTAGTATCGTCAGCAAATAGTCTAATGTTGAAAGTATCAGTAGATTTGTTAATATCGTTAATATAAATCAAGAAAAGGATAGGTCCCAAGATAGATCCTTGCGGTACACCACATTTGATCTGTCTTGGGTTTGAAGTGAAGCCGTTGATATTAACAACCTGTTGACGATTTTCCAGATAGCTTTGGAACCAGCGGAGAGGTACACCTCTGATTCCATAGTAAGAAAGTTTTTTGAGTAGAATTTGGTGGTCAATAGTATCAAAAGCCTTTTTAAGGTCAATAAAGATGCCAAATGTAGTTAGACCGTTGTCCATTTTGTCTGTAATGTCTGAAACCAAATCAGCTAAAGCAAGTTTTGTACTATATTTTTTTCGAAATCCATATTGGGTATTTATAATAATATTAAATTTGTCGAGGAAAGTGGTTAGCTGGTCATGTACGATTTATTCGAAAACCTTACTGAGTATCGGTAGAATAGAAATGGGCCTATAGTTACTGGCTTCAAGCACTGAGTCTTTCTTATAGATTGGTGATATATCGAATGGTCTACCCCTTAGAGGGGTTATCGATATTTACAAACGTGTGAGTAAATTGTGAATGTGTTCACACCAGGCTGCCTACTACAATCTTCATGGGATAGGACCACAGACCACAAGTTGTCTGTGACACGACTGAACCACGAAACGCAACGGACACCATTCAGTTTCTAGTATTCACCACTGAGGGCGCGAAAGCGATGAGCATTGCAATCCAGTTCAATCAAGGCACATCGATATACCAAGCATTCTGCTCAAGCATTCACATTCATAAGTAAGGGGTGTTAGTAATGTGAATACAATTAATGGATATGAAGATGTACAATACAGACATAACTTTTATTATTTGAAACATAAGCACTATAAATTATACATTGGCAAAGTTATGACACTATAACAATTGGCTAGGCTTACCCACCCTTTATAAAGTATTCAAAATGGAATACAAAAAAGTTGTTTTTATCATATATCATTACCGTCAGCTATTTTTGAACAACCATCTGTGTTTCAAAGGTATTGAGAGTTTAGCCTTCTACTGGCTGGATCTGTGACACCACTACATGTGTTCTCTCACAAGCCAATAGTGTAGGGGAATCCCGAATTCAGCCAGTAGATGCGAAGAACTTGTCATGGCATCACTACAATTATTAACATATGCATACATATCTATAATATGATTGAATCATAATGAACGGTTCATAAGTCTACAATCTTACTCTATACTTGGATTAGACAACGTTAGACAAGTGATGTCACCGTTAATGACTGGATCAATAGTTCAATGTAGGATTAAAAAAAAACATTTTACTTGGGGAGGGGGGGGGGTCGAGCCATTCTAGTTCTCATCCTACAGAATCCATTTTACTTTTTGTACCTCTACATACAAGTATTTCAAAATATCAAATTGAATTAAAGGAAGAATTTCTGCTATAGTAAATGCATGACACTAAAATAAAGAAAAGTATTGCCAAAGAGTATGTTTTACTAACTACACATGTGTACATACTGGCCATATATTCATAGCACTACATTCTACAACATATTGGTTTGAAATTAATTATACGGTTTGAAGCAGTTTTCAATTTTGGCTAATTTAGGTAGAAGGGGTGGGGGGGGGGGTTTCTGAGACCTAAGTATACGATTTCCATTGTTTATCCTACATTGAACTATTGATCTCGCCCCTTATTTCATAGACATTTCATCCAAAAACAGCAGAATTGCTGTGATCATTTTCTCCACAAAATCAACGAAGAGTAAAAAGGTTACATAACTCAAAATATAATTTCTTCATTATTAACTAAATGTAGCTTCTCGAAAAAGTCCACCGAAGTACGGAACTTGTTAAAAATTCATGCCGTTTTTTAAAAATATTTTACTTACAAAATAAATACATAGGCCGTCAGAATGACCCTTAGTCGCTGATCACGACAGATAGGTGAGGCAGACGACTTTCGTCGGAGCACTGTAACTAGCACATAGCTGAATATAGTATACACACTTGTAAACACTGATATTACTATTGCTTACAAGGTGACCTCAAAAGTGCAAGGTTAAAAAGACTCCAAATAACTAAAAGTATTTTCCCGAAAAATACCTCTATTCCACTTATATTTATACAATTTATACCTATTATGTGAAATACGGCTTGCGTTTTCACAGATAAACATGGGATACATACTCCTATGTAAACTACATATTGTTCCCCCCAAAGCTTGAAAGCCCCAAATATCATCACTTTTAATGTTTCACCCCATACAATGTCATAATAATACATTCTTTTAATAATACATTCTTGTAAACGTTTTGTTTACCATAATAATTTCAACATTTGAATTCCCCCAATCATTAATCTGTTTGTTTTCACACAACAAAATCGAATAATATAAAGTAATTGGGTTCTATGAATATCAGAAATCTAATATTTGATCGCTCAGTACTTAGATGTTATTCACCAATATTTTTCTTCATTCAGCCAAGGGAAACACGAGTGAAAATATCTACTGAGGATCAGTTGCTTCAAATCCACGATATATCATATTCGCCAAGTTCCACTTGGGCATGCTGTTGATATATCTGACCAAGTTGCTGGTGTGTTAGACCAGCATAATCATCTCTCGTACGCTGTACGACACCCCTTGGTCGTGCAGTTGCTGAAGATGGTTCCGTTGTTGTCACTTCAGGGAAGCGAGTCCGAGTCTGATTTGAGTTCTGCGCTCGTTCCGGTAACCCAGGTTTTGCTCTTGAGGTACACAAATCCAAAACTACAGTGGCCACAATCAGTAGAAAGACAAAACCACCAACAAAACCAATTATCAGCACAGAATTAGAACTTAAGACTGCAGGATCAGAGTCATCAGTAGCTGAAATAAAGCAGTTTTGATTTTTATTACAATATAAGCAAATTATCCCAAGACTATCCTAAAATTACACTTTCGGTCAAAAAGGAGAGAGAGGATTAGAACGTGTGGCAAAGATAAATGTAAGGACTATACTTGAAATAGCCGTCATTGTATTAAGCACTTTCTGATATATTTTGGGTTTTTATTTATTTACATTTCTTTGATATTTTGACAAAAATGCAACATTTCAAAAACCTTACATAACAATTACTGTGTTGCAATTTCTTCAGTTAGATCTTAACCAAAACTTTAAGATTATGATGTAAACTTTTTCACATTTACCAATAAAATAAAAGCCAAAAGTCGACCAGAAGGTGTTATTAATGAAGGTGTGTGAACAACTCAAATATTCCAATTTTCGTGTAGTCATTTTAAATATTCGCCTCCGATATACAACTCTTTTCTTTGTTCAACCGATCCAACCCATTCCACTTAAAATCGAGACATAATATTGTCACCCTTACAACCTTTTCGGAAAAGAGGTCAGATAATGGAATAAGCCCAAAATACTATACGGTGTCATAAATGAGAAAATGAAACATAAGATGGTAAACCCCCAATTCTTTTTTTCACTATTAACAAAAGGACAAGCAACAAACTTTTATGTGTAAAAGTTTTATAGAACTTGAAATGTCAGTGAACTTGTCCCAGGCCGAATTCTACTTTAACACTAAAATTGAAGCAATTATACGTCAGTCGTTCATCTAAATATACCTCAGTGGTATGGATCAAAGGTTGCTCACTTCGGCGATCTCTATGACTTTACCCAGTAAAATAAACGTAATATCAACAGTCTGTTACTTCTACTTGTTGAATGAATACATCTTGCTAATATATTAGGCACAGTGTCAATAGACCATATCACTGACAACGTTAACGATATTGCCGTCCGTTTCATTATAAATTAATAGAAAACTTAAAAACGTGAATGTGCTGAATAGCATATGACATATGTAACTTACTCTTAAAGGGAACTATACATCGACCAGTATCTTCATCCCAGGAACAGCTTACAAACTTGATACAGTCGCTGCAATGTAAATGTGGAAAATGGTAGCAATGACGCTACAGCATTGAATGGAAATGAATTAATTCCATGTTATTATTATGTTTAAAAGATTGAATTGCAAAAAAATCATTGTTGCTCGAGATTTCTTTAATGTAATGTTTATTTCCTAGTGACTATATATGTTGGACAAAATGACATTTCAGTTCATTAGCTGTAGTTGCTAGGGATTCGGAGAGTGGTGTTTTGGTGTTTAGAATATCTCTTTTCAGTATACCTATTACCATGAATTTTGCTACGAGCAAAGTCATGGTTGCTAAGACTAAATTGATTGGGGGGAAATTGAAAAGCGTTTAGTTCTCATTACCTGCTAGTAAGGAAGTTTGTACAGTCAATCTTACAGCATTGGTCTAACCCTTCGTATGCATCAAGTTCTTCTATAACTGGTGACAGCGATGGACTCGCTGGGGTACATGCAGGATCGTCATCGCTATACAATTCAAGAATAAACCATGTTTTTAAACAGAAGGTGGGAGGGGGTTCATTCAAGTAATGTTTTCAAAATTTCCAAACTCTCAATGCACATTTAAAATTCCAAGCAATTGTATTCCATTACAGAATTGCAGAAGTTTGAATGGGAAGTTTCAAACTACTGTAAAATGGATCATACCACAGGTAAGCCAATGAAAAGTGTTTGAACGAAAATATTCAGATTTATATCCTGGTCGTTCTACGTCATAGCAACGTGCGTCTACGTCATTGATTCTGCGGTACTCGAAATACTTTGACTCAAATGTTCCTTTAAGTTTCTATTGTTGTCATAAATGCTGTTTCTCGTCACTGTATGCGCTAGTTAAAGGAACTTTCTGCAGTCAATCTTGTCAGAACGTCTCTGTATAAATTGAATAAAATGAATTATAATTAAAAGTAAAATGGCAAAGTACCTGGAGAAAATATATTTATCATTACAATAATCGTATTTTGTTGTTGATAGACACGGACATTCACAATCCTCGTCCCCAGTTTTCTTACACAGTTCCTATGATGTGGGAAATGATAATATAATGTTTAATAATACTGGTAGAATTTAGACCATAACGGTCGTCTGATTCACACACGCACGTGCACACATACATGCCTCTTGGGGTCCCACGATACCAAAACCTAGCCAGTAACTAGGGACTCTACTTTGTTTCTGGGCAAACATTAACATCATTACGTAGAACTGTTTCCTTAGTGAACACAGTCAGTATGCAAATAAGCCAAATCCAACGTGACGGCATAAACCATGCCCCTACTCATCGATAACATTGCTGCCTTACAACAGTCCAATATACACCCCCCCCCCCCCACACACACACACACACACAAACACACACACACACATACACACACACACACATACACACACCAAATGCAGTGCTACTTGCAAAGTTGGATAGGAAGTTGTGGAGGTCGACTTTTTGACGGTAGCGCTGCTTAGGAGCTTGGGTCTGAACTTGGGTAAGATAGTGATTGCGATGTGACGCATCGTGTTTTACAAGATATGCCAAATACAATTTATTGAAACATGCGTATCTGATGACCTCTGAACTTTAAGCATATGTGGTATTTGTGTGGCATTTAATACAAGTCATCACTAATGTTGTGGGAGACACGGAATTAATTGTGAACACAAACAATACTTGCATTGCACAATGCCAATGGGAGCCTGCTGACTTGAAGCTAATCATCGTTTATAGCGCTTCAAAAGTTGCTACATTTTATCGTCTGGGCTTGAAAATAATCTTACTAACATTGCAACATTTTATGGTCTGTCTTGACAAAAATCTTACGAACATTGCTACATTATACTGTCTGACTCAACAAAAATCTTACATTGCTACATTTTATCATCTGACTCTTGAAAAATAAATACGGTTTCTTTTTTAGTTCACATATAATATTTGTACTTCAATTTTGCCATGCGAAAAGATTTCGTAATATTAAAAAGCTATTTGTCTCATGCAACTTTTAATACTCAAATAAGGTAAAATTAATGATTCATGCAAGCAATGGAATTTTACACATCATTCTATTTAAAACAGAATGTAAATGTTATTATCACATAAATACGTGCATATCTTATACTGTGTGACGTCAAACAGGGGGTGATTTCAGAGCATATCACCCCTGTTCTACCGGAACTTTTTTCGCTCACGCTACGATCAAGTTATCGTAATAATAATGTATTTTCGAAACGTAAATACACCCACTACATACATCCTTGGGTGGGATCAGTTTTATGCGTAGAGGTTCCTTTATTTGCATTTAATAGATTTGATATATTTTATCGAAAAATCGTGTACATTATGGCAATATTTATGAAGCAACGGTAAGCTTACTTCCGATTTAACGTTGAACCCTGCGCTCCAAATTTACACATTCCG
This sequence comes from Glandiceps talaboti, assembly GCF_964340395.1. Taxonomy (NCBI): domain Eukaryota; kingdom Metazoa; phylum Hemichordata; class Enteropneusta; family Spengelidae; genus Glandiceps; species Glandiceps talaboti. Next base: position 17,192,206 of record NC_135566.1, on the reverse strand, counting down.
AGCAAATAAAATAAAAATGACGGAACAAAAGTTGATTACCTACGTTTCGAAACTCCATTTGATATGACACGTACGTCTTAAGGCTACAATAGATAACTTTGATCGAGAACCACGGCACAGTTTGTACGTGTACCTAGCTTGACCTCGCAACAGGTCACGCGCGTAATTTACATCGCCGTCGAACGCAATGTTTTGCTATGCGATGAATAATACGTCCCTTGCAGTTTTCATAAAATTCGATCCAAAATGTTTGAAAAAATATTTTTAAAAACATCATTATGTGATAAATATATAATCCCACGAAATCAATGTTAGTTTGACGTCATGCCTCGTATTTTTCGCGGACTACAAATTTGTATTAGTCCGCGAAAATTACTTGGCATGACGTCAAACTAACATTGATTTCGTGGGATTATATATAAATTATCAGCATTTACACGAAAATATTACCATTGTCATACATATTACTCAATGGAAAAACAGATGAAAAGGTTACAGGTAAAATACTCACATAATAACAAGGACATGTGAAACTACTATAGCACGGATACAATCTTTCCACTATCCCAAGGTAAGCATTAGATCCCTGGATATACGTTAGTTGGTAACGAATACATGGGTCCGGATCGTTTAGTTTGTTCACAGATTGTTGTGTACGCGACGTCTCCACCTGAAATATAAAGAAAAAGTTCAATTCGATGCAATTCGCAATTTTCATGGCATCTGTATGATTTCCATCAGGCAGGTCGTGGAAACAGCTATCAGATCGGGAAAAAAGACATTTTAATATCTTTGTTTGACATGGAAGCCAATAAAATGTGGTGATGTAAATTCCAAGATAGCACCTGACATACTACCCTGGTGTTACATATGAGTCGTGAAAGTTGACTTTCCATCATGAACATTCACCATTTACCATAAAAAATTTGCATATACTTCATTATCCACCAATGTTGTTTTTAGGACAAACAGTGTGGTTTGCCTGTTGCTATACGCAAAGTCATGGTTACTATGCATAGTTCACTAGATTACGATTGCTAATGTGTGTAAATCGGTTACTTTGGTTTTGATTTCATATCTCCTAGTGGTCGTTATTCAATGTAAAGTTATGGAGAACAGTAAAAAGTATGCGTTTTCAGTCGATAAGTAAAAAACAGTTATGTTGGTTTTCCCGCAGTACAGGCTAAATGTGTGACAACTATTGCTACAATTCCCCACATAAAATGTTTTGCAGAAGTTAAAGCTTCAAACAGCATTACTGAGGCCCAAGTATTATACAACAAAAGACCAATAGTATTGTTTTGGTTGGATTTGGGGAAAATGGATTTGTTGCTAGGCACATTTATATTCATTTATTATGGCCATTTTTAGAATTTATATATATTTGACTATCTGCTACTGTTGCTATTCTAACGGCAAACTGTGTGATCCGGCTGTTAATATAGGCATGGTCACGTTGTAGGCCAAAATGACAGCGGGTAATCTAGTGAGTATTTTAAACATATGCATATTTGTATATGTTTAGAATACTCACTAGATTACCCGCTGTCACTTGGCCTGCAACATTGTAGTAATGGTTACTACACACATTTGTCTTCATTTTTGGAAATTAATTTTCACCTTATCCATCACTGTTATCTTGGCAAAATACCATAATTGGGTCTACATATGTGAACACAGACATGTCTGCTAGGTCAGGTTTGTGAAGCATCCAATTCAAGATTACCACAAAACTACTCAGCGGTTTCACCCTATGCTAATTTGAGATGATATTGTCTTTTAAGATGTGAGTCTATGGACTTAGTTAGTTGCTAATAGGTTAAACAGAGAACCAAGTTCACCACACAGTGGACAAAAAAGGTTTCACAAGTTTTCATAAAATGTTAATTAAAAAAAGTAGAATTGAATAAGAATAAAGTAAACGATAGAATATATGAATAATAGGACAACGTGCAGATAGACAGACAGACAGACAGACAGACAGACAGACAGACAGACAGACAGACAGACAGACAGACAGACAGACAGACAGACAGAGAGACAGACAGACAGACAGACAGACAGACAGACAGACAGACAGACAGACAGACAGACAGACAGACAGACAGACAGTGCAATCAATTAAACAAAACTGGCTCACTTTTCTTGTACGCCATCAACTATTTCATTTGGAAAGATAGCCTACATGATGTTGCAAAAGGACAAACTTACCGTATAATAGTGATAGTCTCTGATAAGCTGAAAATCCTTGCATGCTGACTTAGACAGGATCCCTTCTTTAATAAGGTCTTGTGCGATGTATGGTTCCCTTTCAGTAATATGCAAAGCACTCACGTCTGGCTTGTTATCCTCAAAGAAGTCTTTATGTACAACTAAATATCCACTATTATCCATTACAAAACATCTTTGGTAGAAATTAATACAAAATAAGTGGATCAGTTTTTGGGAAGAAAAGATTTTCTTTAGTGAACGAGTAGAATTTACTGCAGGAGGACCCTTTCGTCGAATATGTTTAGACAGTCCCCTTCGCACGCTCGAAAACTTCTATGATGGCCCCCTCGAACATTTTCGTCCAAGTAATCCAAAAATTTTAATATAATAATACATTTATGTAACAATGGATTTCACAAGGAAAAATCTCATACTTGGAGATACTTAGTCAACAGGGCTTTTTCCATAAATCGTCATGCTGTTTTGAAAATTATGGCGGGGGGGGGGTCATTGTGTTCTGGATTGTGATGGAAGATCAAAATCCTTTTCCCTATTCTACAATGGCATATAGCCTTGTCTGAATTGCCTGGTACATGTATGATTTATTATTGTCCCTGTTTCTTACATAAATTCTTTAATATTACTTCACGTAAGAGTTCAAACATACCTCTACATATACATATACATGTATTATCTAGCTACCACACTACTTACAGAACATGTCATGTAAATGCTTGGCTAGCTGTTTCACAATTAATGCTTCACTTATATTGCATTTTTGGGCAAAGTGAACTTGAAGGTTTTGTAACGGTAATCCTCTGAGATAGTTTATAAAAGAAGTTTATCTATATCGTTTTTTACTCCTCAGTATGAAGAGTAGATACACTTTCCATTTTGGACAGTACATATTATCGACACTAAAAATCACCACATCTCATCAGATTCCAATTTATGTTAAGTATTATACACTAGGTATGACCACCTAAAGTTCTCTAACATACCAGTGACTTTTAATACTATACATGCAATATTAATGCCACCAATGTTACGGGCCCTTTTTATGTGACATAGGAAATGTATTTAGAACTAAGCTTTTAAATATTACCTCAAAGGCTATGAATAACCTAAAACTTGCCATAATAGACACAAAAATCCTCTGGATCTGCTAGGGGAGACCCCTAGGAATCCCTCACCCCCAGAAGTCACTCATGCATTCAACCAACAATCAGACGCACCGACCTTTTTAACGTCATAATGGTATTAAACCTTTCTTACGAATTTTCACCCTATGCTAATTTGAGATGATATTGTCTTTTAAACTCCAGATCTCCCATACCAATGATACTACTATTAGATGTGCTGACCTTTACTATAATGATTAAGAACATATTTCAACTCTATGTAAGTATGTAAGTTATAAATAGTTTCTGATACTTGATGGTACTGTCTTGTAAAGCTTGTAAATTATTGCCTGAAAGTGTCTGAATAGTCTCAAAATTGCCTATTAAGAGTAAAAAAGCTCCAGGACTTCTTGGTGGAGACCCATAACCCCCCCCCCCCCCTTGAGAGGTGTACATATTCCCATCTCAAGATTTCCCCCTATCTTTCAGGGTCTAGATGCCTATTTTTAATGTATTTACCCTGTGTTGTCAATAATTATGTGATAGTGCTATCCAGGATCAAGTATTTGTGAAACAATCAAACAATCCACATTGAGGTACGATCAAAAAATACCTGTTATGTGAATATGGTATATAGGGGGGTCATCATGTTTAGAATTATGGGGGGTCAGTCTGTTTTTGATTTTACAGATAGGTCACTAATTTCTCTTTTAAAAATATACAGCAATTGGGTAGAAAAGTGCGAGTCATTTTAAAAACCTTAGCAGCAATTACATATTAGAAGGTTGATATTGATGAAACTATTACTTTTTAATATTCAATCTTTTGATGTGAGTTATAGAGAGAGAGAGAGAGAGAGAGAGAGAGAGAGAGAGAGAGAGAGAGAGAGAGAGAGAGAGAGAGAGAGAGAGAGAGAGAGATAGACACAAAAACGACTTCTCAAGACTATTACATGTCACATAATTAATATAAGAATAAATTGTACAGTATTGTGGCAAAGACATTTTTATGCTAATGTATAAGTAAGAGTATGTCGTTGATTTTACGTCAGTATATGTGTAACACATGACCTTGGATAAAGCACTTCACAACTTGCAGTTGGTGAAAGCAGAAAGATAGAAATGTATATTACCCGTATCTATTCTCTTTACAAATTGGGTAATTCCTCGTTACCAGGTGATAAAAATACGCCAAAGTAAAGTCAATGCCCATAACTGCAATGACGTCATCGGAAGTAGAGTCAAATATGTTGACGCTGTAGAGAGTTGGATAAAGAAAAGTCTATTAGTCTTTTCAAATGCTATTAAACTATACTATACACCTATTGCCTGGCTATGAGGACACAGGTAGACATCTATTACCTCGAAGGCTGTTATGCAGCAAATATTTCCAGAGGCTGCCAGGAAATAAGTTTTTACGACATCACAATCCCAGGCACGTACTCTTTCCAATGTGAAAGAAAATCATGAGTAGAACTGGTCCCGAGCTGTATGTATGTATGTATGTATGTATGTATGTGTGTATGTATGTATGTATGTATGTATGTATGTATGTATGTATGTATGTATGTAAATCAGTTTGTGTTTACTTGCACATACATACATACATACATACATACATACATACATACATACATACATACATACATACATACATACATACATACATACATAGGTATGTTGGCATTGACAGTTAAATGTATACAAACAAATATATGCATACCTTTCAACGATGGCTTTACTGAGTGTTATTATATATCCTGCACCATTAGCATCTTCATATGGGGCAGACAGGGTTAGGACTCCTTTGTTACTCTTTGACCTTTCAAACCTACAGAGTTATTAGTAAGATCATTTAAAAAATAAAACAAAGATAACTGTGAATTGTTTATGCAACTTATTCATGAACCCCTGTTTTAATATACTAGTAACGTAACATTGAACGTTTGTTGAAAGTATATACTGGAATTGTTATAGCTTCAAAGCGATAGGACTTACTGCTGTGTACTTTTCAATAAATTAATATTTTGAATAATAACACGCAAAGGTAACAACCAATATGGATGTGAAATGACGGTTTACCTAGCCTGGCATCAGTCCCAATGGGACATTTTTTTAAATTACATAAGCTTTAAATGTTTTGCTTTATATTTAAGGAGAATGTTGACCTAAACTTTTTATATATTTTTCCAATGAAGTCAGTACACAAACATGTTTACTGGACAGAAATGTGGCCGGCTACCAACTCAAGGTCTAACCACAAATAAATAGAGAATGATAGACAGGTCCAAAGGTTATTCTTGCCGATCAGCCGACAGGACAAATTTCCACAGCACAACAAGAACAAATGCTATGTGACATCTATACACAGCTATTGGGTTATATGTAGTTCCAGCTTTGTCATGAATAAATATAAGGTCATGAGTGTGATGACGCAATATCGTCCATAATTAAAAGCATTGATAAACCGCCCAGCTGACTCGGGTCTCTGGGCTTACACATCCACCTCAATGTTTTCAATCAATTACTTAGATAACATATCCACACAAAAGTACAAAGGTGTATTTTTATTTTTTTTTAAATCGTTTTAATCAAGTAGTGAATGAAAAACCCTGGAGACTTGAGCAAGTCCTTGATGAAATTGAAATCTGTTCTACTGCTTACCATGGTCTTACTGTGGCATCAAACAGATCATTCATTCGAACACCGGGATAACAACGAAAAACTCCGTTCGTTGTTCCTATGTAACGATATAATGTATAGTCTTCACATCTGGACTGATTTCTACTCCAAATTTCATTGACCTTTGCCGTTACTGTAACCATATCTTTGATATCAGCCTAAGAAAACCACCAATCACAAAGGATCTTTCAATGCAAATTTTCCATTCAATATTTTGTACAAAACATCATGTTTTCACATACAGATTATCCAATAATGAGGCAATGCTTGAATTAAATACTTATTACTTTCCTACTTACCAACCAACTTAAAAGTCTCACTCATTCACTCACTCACTCACTCACTCACTCACTCACTCACTCACTCACCCACGCACGCACGCACGCACACACACACACACACACGCTCGATCATTAACTCGCGCGCTTGACTGACTGACTAAGTAACTAAGTAACTAATCATCCAACAAACAACAACCAAGCACACACACACACACACACACACACACACACACACACACACACACACACACACATGTACATGTACATGTACATGTACATGCACAAAATAAAAACATGCCTTAAAGAAGTTGTTCCGGACAGTCCACGTGGCATCATTCATGTAATCTGTGTATTGTTGTATGACACTTTCATCCTCCTCAAGTTCCAAATACTCAACAGGTTCTAAGAACGCATTTGGAGAAAACTTGACAACTGATTGGGCTGTAAAGGAACGGAGCACAAATAGAGTAAACAACAATTATATTAAAGTGATTTGGGAAGGAGGGATGCAAATTTACTTTAAAAAATTAAACTTGTTACCTTTCGTGACGTGCCTGTTTGCATGTCTGCATGATGATGGTGGTGCTACAATATCGACCCTGTGATAAAGGAAATCTTCACCTGAAATAAAGTCATGTCATTAGAGTACAGCATTTTAGCATGACTTTATTGACTATGCTTACGTCGATCTTAACTCTATTGTAGTAATCAAACTATAGACACAGAGGCAAACTGACACGGCCAGAAAAGCAGACACGAACTGAAGAGGGTAGCCAGAGAGAGAGAGAGAGAGAGAGAGAGAGAGAGAGAGAGAGAGAGAGAGAGAGAGAGAGAGAGAGAGAGAGAGAGAGAGAGAGAGAGAGAGAGAGAGAGACAGAGACAGAGACAGAGACAGAGACAGAGACAGAGAGAGAGAGAGAGAGAGAGAGATATATATATTTTGTAGTGACAGCTAATGATATTTGACTGGAACTAAGTACAGAACACCTTATTATCGCATACCCTCTACCCCGCTCATTTAAAGACAATTATAGCTAATTTACCATAAAAAGAACTTACTGCATGGCTTGAAAGCATTTATTAATACGTAAGTATCTACATGCTATCTAGTAATTGTTTCAGATAGGAATACTTGTCGGTCAGTTAAAGCTGGTGTCGCACAATATCCAAGAAAAGAAGTATACCTCGTCAACATTACTATTTAAGGTATCTTTATAGTTTCGCTATGAAAACCATAATTACAAAGCTCAATTACATTTACATACATATACAGCCCACTTGGCATTTAACAAAATATTACAGCCCAATATTATGTGTGTTTGAGCCTGGTGGTAGGGATGCTTTCGGCCCTCCTAACATAGGACAGTTTTCGAGCTCCTTGTGCAAAGACCCACATTGGGGCAATAGTATAATAATACTACCCTGCCTTACCTGATGGTCTTTGTTGTCTGAGTATATTTTGGTGATCATTAACTGGTTCCACAAGACACACAACATAAGGTGAACCTGAAATCTGTGGTATGTACATAAGTCGGGTTGTTAATTAAACAAAAGCTGTGTCCATTGTTTTTAAGCTATTTGATATATTTTAGGATATCAGTTTTCTAATGATACCTTTAAACATGTCGACACTGTGTTCAAAACACTTTACAATTGGTACATCTGGCACAGATAGTAGCATAACTGTATACTTCAACTATCACGGGAAAATACAATCGATGCTGAAATTATCAGAAATCAATACAATTCACATTCATATAATTAAATCAATCACATTGTTACAGCTATCCTTCAAGGTATCCGTGGACTTATGTGCCACAATAGTGGTTCAATCTTATTCGAGAACTCAGAAACAAACAGCAGCGGAGAGGCTGGAACTTGCACCTTGCAGATTCCAAACCGTCTCAAAAGACAAATAAATAAATAAATAAACAGATATTCATGGTGGTATATACTAGATATGTTTTTCCTCATACAAACACATGGGTATAAAAACATATCCAGTATCTACCCCCATGAATATCTGTTTGTTTATTTATTTATTTCGTTTATTTATTTGTCGTTTGTTTGTTTGTTTGTTTGTGTGTTTGTAACAAGGTTCCTGGGCGCCATGTGGTTAAACGTGTATATGAGTATAGTTTACTTACATGTCGCCAATAGTAGGTAGACTCAATTGACGTTGTATAAACTCCTTCATTTGCTGAATTTCCTCTGGGAAGAGATCTGCTTGACACGAACGTTGCTTCGCCGCTTTCTTGGTCACTGGTTGCACGGAAAAAATAGTATGCAAATAATTTATCTTATTTAATAAACTCGAGAATGTAAAAATGACGATGATCAAAATTAAAATGGAAATTTGCATATGAAATGTCTAGAAAATACACTAAATACTATATAATCATAGTAAGGAATTTCTACATGTTTATATCTTAGTTCACCTTCGCTGAAAATAAAATGTAGGGAAAATTGGTTTTGACAAATTACTGCAGCAAATATGAAATAATTTTGCAGTTTGCTTGTCATACCTCGATGGTATTTAGATCCGTGATATATTTCACAAGTACGATTTGATAGAGAGTGATAATATGGTCTTCTAAATTAAGATCTTGAAGTTTTATTTAGAATATACAACAGTTATATCTAGCACACACAACCTCACATAACATATTATACACATCGGAACCTAACAAGAAATAAACTGTTATTACTTCTTGTAACATTGTACAATCAAAATATTGCATGGCATATTTGCAAGGCTTTCTTACTTTGTTGAGTTGTTGAACACGATATCATAGAATTCTTCTTCTCTTTCCAGTGATGTAATATGAACATAGACAGGTTCATCTGCAATGGTGGCAGGTGCTGGTAGTAAAGGATGCATAATTGCTCGTCCTAGGAGAAAGAGCAGTAATTTTCATTGACGCCATATTATTAGCATTTTTCGGATGACCCGAGAAATGTTCTTGTCACTGACATGAACACAAATGGTAATCGTACATAGACTCTGTACTTTTTGGGAGAAAAGTTTGTGTGACACATTAGAGATAACATAGTATTTTAAAATTCCTTTTGAAGTATAGTTATCATATCAAAGTAAACGGTCTTTCTTAAAAGGATGGTGTTTAAACACTAAATTTCTAATATTTCTTTAGTCTACCAATCGACAAATTCAACAATTACTTCATTGTATCTCTTCGCATGCATTGAATAAAACACGGTGTAACTAACCTTCGGCGTGTGTGTTTACTTCGTAGATAAATGAGTACGACTTTTGACCCTGTCTGAAGTATGTGACCTCACCAAGAAGATCGTCTAAGGTAAAGTCTGTTCCGACAGCTCCTTTTAAAACGCCGTTATACTTTACTGGAATCGCTGCTGTTGTCATTAAGCCTGTATATTTTAAATATATAAAGTGAAATCTCAGATGAGTAATTTGTGACATGCAATATGGTGGGAAAATAGCTTTAAAATGGTACAACTGGCTGTCTGTCTCTCTGTCTCTCTGTCTCTCTCTCTGTCTGTCTGTATCTATGTCCCTTTGTCTCTATCTCTCTGTCAGTCTAATTATTCGTCTCACTGTCTCTCTTTCTGTGTGTCTCTATCTGTCTGTCTGTCTGTCTGTCTGTTTCTCTGTCTGTCTCTCTCTCTCTTTTTCTCTCACTTTGGTTGTTTCTATTTCGTACATATTACGAGATTTTATCTGAATGCATCTGGTAATGTATATGTATGTAGCATTGTGATGAGGAACATCAAAGGCTAAAGTGTGGACATGTTGACTATTCCATTTCACATGATAAACGGACAGAGACAGACAGAGAGACAGACAGACAGACAGACAGACAGACAGACAGACAGACAGACAGACAGACAGACAGACAGACAGACAGACAGACAGACAGACAGACAGACAGACAGACTAGCAAACTCTTACAGTAAGTAAAAGGTATATTTGTTCACATTTACCTAATCCGAACGCATCCTGATATGGTACTGAGAAAATTGGCTCATCTCCAAGTTTCTCTGTGTTGGCAAAGAAATCATAGTATCTAGCCATGGTATTACGTAATCTGGTGGAGTCAGACACATGTGTATATTGTCCTTCCTAAACAGAAGAAATTATCAAGTAAAAAACATATCATAACCAGATGTAAACTGAATGTCTTCCATAAGGGCTAAGTTTTGAGATTGTCGTTCCTACAGACAGTCGGAATACAACAGAACATAAGTAATAAGTTATTTTTTGTCATTGATTGCTATTTGCTCATTGCTGTTAGTGATCTCCTGGCCAAACACAACATGTACTGTGAGATTTGTTGAAAAATAAGCACATCGTCGTACCACTTTAGACAACATTTCCTGACGAAAAACTATTTTTTCCTTTTTAGTGGCCTACAAAAATATGCCAATAATTTATTAAACCTAAAAGCTACATCAATAATTTTTTCAGGACAAGTGCACTTTGGTATTGCAAATGCATGTATCAAATTATATTGAATTTGAAGTGTGCATTCTTTAGATATAGCCTAATTACCGAAAACCATTAATTATGTAAATTTATCGTTAATATTCTTCTTAATATTCGCACCACTTTAGACGAGATTTCCTGACGAGAAACTATTTTTTTCTTTTGTGGCCAATAGAAAATATGTCAATAACGTATTAAAACTAAAAGCTACATTAGTTATATTTTTAGGACAGGTGTGCTGTGGTAGCACAAATGTGTGTACCAAGTTATAATAAATTTGAAGTGTGCATTCTTAAGATATAGCCTAATTACCGAAAATCATTAATTATGTTAATTGCTCATTAATATTCACGGAATTTTTACCAAATCCTAATCAAGTCTTGCCATTAACCTACGGAATACGTCTTCAGAATTTCGTTTGAATTGAGCAAGCCGTTATGGAGAAAATGATGACACAGATCCTTTAATGTTCATGACGACCGTGTGTACAATGTACGAAAAATATGCCAATATCTTATTAAAACTAAAAGCTACATTAGTAATATTTTCAGGACAGGTGTATTTTGGTATCGCAAATGTGTGTACTGAGTTATAATGAATTTCAAGCATGCATTCTTGAGATATAGCCTAATTACCGAAAATCACTAATTATGTAAATTTTTCATTAATATTCACAGGATTTTTACCAAAACCTAATCAAGTCTTGCCATTACCCTACGGAATACGTCTTTAAAATCTGACATAGACAGACAGACAGACAGACAGACAGACAGACAGACAGACAGACAGACACACACACACACACAGACAGACAGACAGACAGACAGACACACAGCCTTCCACCAATAAACATACCTCTTCCTTATGGAAGAATAAACGTTACAATTTTCGCAACAGGAATTTTTTTATAAATCCTATTCTCGTCATATTCTGTTTTCTCTTTTTTGTTCAAAAACACCCCCCCCCCCCTGCAAAAACTTTTGTCCTCATCAAAACGTCAATCAAGATGGATACAATTTCAACAATCAATCATTTATCAATAGTTCTTGTGTGAAGTATTATCATGAACATTCTATACATCGCCATTCCTCATATAATCTGATATAATTGCTGACCATGAGTGTGTATATATTGTGTATGTTTTGGACTTCCGATCCTGCCATTTTAAACGGTGTATTATGGGAAGTGTAATGTCATCATCCATTTACATTGCGATTATGTTTCATAATTGTTTTGTACGTATGTTGCTCGAAACATGAAACACAAGATGCCGTTTTTCGCATATTTTTATTCATATAAAAGAACATACATGTTTTTAATAATGTACAAAACCATATACTCTGCAAATAGAATCCAAAGTGGTTTTTACCTGAATTTCGCCAACAGTGTTACTCGCCGGGCCTATACCATATTTCACAAAGTCTTGTTTTGCAAGGTCTGCCAAGAATGATATCCCAGAACCTGAAAATGATCAATATTGGATTTAAAAATAATAGTGCATGCTACTTTGAATATTATCTGAAACCTGGTAAAACCCATGAACATCATGCAACGATGGAGCTAATCGAACCTCGAGAAGAGGTTTGTATCACCTTGCAACACATCTATTTGACGCAAATGACGTTTACCGGTGAACAATTTCCGTATATGGGCATCATCACTAAAACTGACAACTGATGACGTCATATATATGCGCATACGTACATGTTTTCACATCATACTAATATGGTATCATCTTCTGCAGGTGGAGTAAACGCTAACGTAGAGACTTCATGGCTTTTGAAATTATACGAAAACAAACTTGGCATCCTTTTGTCAGAAAGGATATGAAATGAGCAAAGTTGGTAATTATGGGAGTAAGCTGTGTAATTTTTAAAACTACCATCATCTACTGTTGTCAGATATAAATACCATATAGAGTACATGTACGCATGGCATACAATGATGATGTGGCGTTTTACAAAACACGTGTTAACTGATCGTGCTCGTGCAAAATCATGTCAGTTTCCCTCGTGCATGTGGGTCACCCCAACACAGATTATTTCCCTTGGGCTTTGCCCTCAATTAACAGTCTGTCTTGGAGTGACCCACAGTCCCTCGATAGACGCAGACCTATGCTGTTGTCCTCAATGTGATCACTCAACATGGGTATCATAAAACCTTTAAATATATCTATACCTATTAAACACATCCATATTCTTCTTTTGAGTTTTATCGCCTTTTACCTCTGAATTCCCTATCTGATTTAGGCATATGATAAATTGATTATTACCCCAATATCCCTATTTCGCCGATCATATCAGTGTTCGTACCATCTCCATTTCGTAACACTCATCTACGTCTTGTGTTGCGCCATGACACACAACGTGATATGAACGAAGTAAAAAGGATGGGAACAACGGGTAATGAACTTCTGAATCATATTATAAACTTTGCAAAACTGTCCTTTTGAGCAGAAGATTACATAATTTATGAATGATTTTCCCCTAGCTGAACCCCGGCATCCGGTGATGGGAAAACAAGGAGCCCAATTCAAAGTGAAAGAAGGAGCTTGTGATCTGTATGAGCTTACACAGTGATTACGATGTCATGATTCGTATTTGTCATCAAACTGAAAACCACTATATCTGGACATGCTTATCGTCGGACGACCTCTGACCTTTAAACCAGTATGACTGAAGGTACTAGTAATGTAATTGTACCTACTTGTTCCAAATGCAGTTGTTAAAATTACAACTTTATTTTCCATCTCTTCGTTGCTATTTTTCACTTCTTCCATGATGTCTCTTTTCGCATCTGTTGGTTCTCCATCACTCAAAAACAAAATCACCTGTTCTGTGTGTAAAAAAACAACAACCTTTAGTCCAGCTTCCTTCCTTTTCTCGAAAGGTTCAAGAGTTTCTTCTAATGTATCTTACTTGATAGTATTCCACAGCTATGGCCAAGTGTCCGTGTGTAGAGCTAGCTACGGAAAACAACATTCATTGCCCTGCAGTTCTCCTTTTCTCCCCTAGGAAATCGCAGTGTACATTGCAATCGTGGACATTGAAAAAAAAAGTCTTACAGGTAAGGTAGATTACCATATTCCCCGCTGTGACGTCACTGTCTCAAGTGTATAGCTCATAGCAGAGACCTGTGGCGCCATTACAATTGATAAGGCCTAAAATAATTGTGTGGTTCCGATTACGCTCAATTTTAGAATACGGGTAGGTAGATTTTTTATTTCATGTTTTTTATTTGGGTTTTTATTATGTTTTCTGTTGGTTTCTTCTCATCATATGTACAGCCATTACAGATTGGAAGAACACTTTCATATTGTTGATGTCAGTTTCCGAATCCACTATTTCTCGCGAGACTTCACAGTTTTCGAGATTATATTTCATTTTTTCTCTTATATGTAAAGAAAAAACTTTAGGGTCAGCAGTGAAAAACAAGGTTGGGGGTCGTGTAACAGGAACCAAACAATTGTTTTAGCTATAATGGCAGCCATGGAACATTTGTTGATGGTATAGAGAGAACTGCATCAACTAGTGAAATGTAGTCCGTACGAAAATATAAAAATTGATATATTTCTACATACATACATACATACATACATACATACATACATACATACATACATACACACACACATACATACATACATACATACATACATACATACATACATATTGTTGTCGTATGTACGTATTACTAATAGGATAATGTCTACGACTGTATTTAGGCTAAAGGTACCGTTTAGTCACGCTTCTATTTAACTCTGAGGTTAAGAACTACTGGTAATGTCCTCGGCTTGTTCTTCACAATTCCTTGGGACACCCAACCACCCAAACCGTCACAATTAATATTGGACATGCAAGTATTCTGTTGTCTATAAGATCAATCACTCTAGCACACCTGATTTCTAAATAACGTTGCTCAGTGCATTTCTTTATTTTGCTATGCATGTAATAATATTATATGTATCGGTTAAATGTTTGTTTCCAATAATGCACTGTCCACCACAAATTATTAAGTAGAGATGTAATTCAAATAGAGATATTACCTCGTTCCAGGTCTTCTTTTGTATTGGAGGATCGCTGCAACAAACTAAACGCCTCCCGCAATGCTTGACCATAGTATGTAGGACCTGTTCAAAGTAGACATTTTTTCACAAATGACTAAAAATATATATTAAAGTTAAGCAAATTTCACATTTTACATCTGAAAACATCAGACCACTTTAGAAAACTAGTGGTCTGAGATGAAAACGAAATATTATTTACCATAGTAGTTCACCAATCCTTCTATTATCATAGTTTTGTTCAATCTTGACTGTAACCATTGATAGTATTCCAAACACGCCATATTGCCAAACGTAATCATGAGGTAAGGTTTGCTTTTCTTAGTTTCAGACTGATATAGATCCGCTTTAAAAATCTCGCTTAAGACCGGATCACCTTACTTGCATCATATGCAAGTTCGAAGATCGTACATTTAGCAAATTCACAATGCAATTATACTTAATAATTGATATATGTATTACCTGATGGTTTGAGTGAACTGATAAAGTCTTTCAGAACATCGATATTAGCAAGTGTGGCCTGTGCTAATTGTTCACTAAAACAGTGATTATTCTTCCTCGTCCAGCTACGAAGATTGTTTGCATTCAAAGAAAATGCTACAACTCCTACCTACAGAAGACATACAATTGAGTGATTGAAGAGAAACGGTACACGCCATGAAGTATGTATGATTTCGTCGTGGTTGTAGCTCATGTTGACTACACACCCTACTCGAGGGTGTATGTGTTAACCAAAAGCTAAGAGAATGTACTCAAAGTCAACTTTTTTTTATATTACTCATGTATTGTAAAATTGATTGAAATTATAGATCTTACCCTGTCACTTGGATTCAAGGTATCTAACACAGTGAGAGCAGCATCTATAGCTATCTCCATAAATGTTTTGCCGCCATGCTTGTCTCCCATAGAACCACTCTTGTCGATCACCACAACGAGGTTCTTTGGTTCCGGTGAAACCGCTTCAACATACCATGGTCTATAATAGAAAAGTTCAAATTGTTAGAAATTATTCACTATGTTTACACACACACACACACACACACACACACAGACACACACACACACAGACACACAAACACACAGACACACACACACACACACACACACACACACACACACACACACACACACACACACATATATATATATATATATATATATATATATATATATATATATATATATATATATATATATATATATAAGGTCAGCAGCGACTGTATCTTTTAAGGAAATTGCGTTCATTTATGGTTGATAGAGAAATCTTATCCCTTTTTTATAAAACTTACATTGAGAGCGTTATTTCATTTTCGTTCATTTGCTGGTTTCAAAATCTGACAGTCAAAGACAAAAGTTCACTCGATAGAATTGTGTCTCTTAGCTCAAAATTAACTGGAATGCCCCAGAGAAATCTGGCATCATTTTATAATCAGCAAGTAGTTAAGAAAGCCCGGTCAATTGTTTTATCTAGTAATCATGTTTTATCTACAGAGTTCTACATACTTCCCTCTGGTCGTCGTTTTAGATGCCCGGCTTGCAGGTCAAACCGGCGCAAGTTGTCATTTATTCCCACCGCTGTGCGGCTTATGAATGATTCGTAAACTTTGTGAGTGATGTTGATTGTCTTAGTATCGTTCTGTGTCTTTGTATATATTGTTTTGTATATTTGTTTGTATTTTTTATATATTGATGTATTGTATTTGAGCCACACCTTTAATTGCCCATGTCTGGGATGAATAAAGTTCTATTGAATTGAATATATATATATATATATATATATATATATATATATATATATATATATATATATATATATATATATATATATATATATATATATATATATATATATATATATATAAGAATTGTTTTTCTGCTTCGTCTGCAACTCTTGCTCAGTCAACCAGTAGAGCCCCGGGAGCTGTTAATAGTAAATTTAAAATTTTGAAAAATATGGGGTTGTATACCTACACGAAACTTTACGACTCGTGCGTGGCACCCATTCTTCATTATTGTTCTGGAGTATGGGGTTTTAGTAAACATAAAAAATGTGATATGATGCAGAACAGGGCCCTTCGGTTTTATCTTGGGGTTCATAGATTTACGCCTACACATGCTATTACTGGGGATACTGGCTGGAAACGAACCAGTGGGCAATATTTGTGTATTTTGTGACCAAAATGATATAGACAATGATATTCACTTTATTTTACATTGCAGTCTTAATGATGGCATACGTAATACTTACATTAACACAGAAAATAACACTGAATACATCACACTGTCAGAAAATCAACAATGGTGGCAAATCAGGTTAGGAATACAGCAAAATTTATTGTAGCCGCCTTTTTAAGACGGAATGAAACTTTGTATCAGAGTTGATTGATATTTTCTCCCACTGTATGTACAATTACTTCTTTTTTCACTGTAACCTCTCTATATTGTCAATGTATCCTTTTTAATGTTCAGTGTTACTTATAAGCCCGATGGGCTGGGAGGTATTTTATTACCTCACGTCACTATAATATAATTAGTAAACGTACTATATATATATAATATACTTAAACGCATGCGTAGTGTATATAAAATGCCTATGCTGGAGTAAACCGTGCTTAATACATATGTATGTAGAGCGGTGTAAATAGCACAACACCAAGCAAGATACACGCTATTGCGATCATCAGACGACAATGCTATCGTCCAATTAGCTCAAATTTAAATTCTGTATTGGAATTACGTCAAAACGTCAGATTGTGTACTTAGGCGGAAAGAACAAAATTGTTGTCCTTATACAAAATTCTAAAAGCCATTCTTTTCCGTGGCAAACTTAGCAGAGTTAATGAAATACATGTACCTAAAGTATCTAATCAGAGATGTTAAAATGAATCTATTTTACCTGAATCTACCATCGTAACCATCTGTACAGCTATCTAGTTTATTTGCCGGATAGATTGTGAAGACCCCCTCTTCACTGTTGAAGTACTGCCACTTCAAGGTCGGTAGCTTTCGAAAGTTTTCTTTCATAACCTCGATCACTTCATGAGAAAAGTGTCGACTATTTGGTTCTGCGTTTGGTGATATCCTAGTACATACTGTATTTGGATCAAGCTAAAGGGTATACAATAGACAGCAAACATTATTATGAGACTCGAGATAACCTGTAAGTAACAGATACCCGGATTATAAGTCCAGTGTTTTCCAATACTGGGCCACAATGCAAGGCTTGTCGGAGGTCATATCAGTAAGTATAGGAGTTCAAGGCATCATTAATGTGGTAAGTTTACCAATCTGTCAGACAGAACTTTTTGTTTGATATTCCCAAGTGACGCTTACCAATATCGGATATTATAACAAAACTCACTTTAATATGGTATTTCTAGAACCTAAAACCTCTTTTCATCACTATTTTACAGCAAACATTGAGTATTTTCATAGGATGTACATACATACATACATACATACATACATACATACATACATACATACATACATACATGTTGATAGGTATGTTGGCATAGACAGGTAAAAACGTCAGAGCAAATTAGAGCCTGTAACTCTCAGCCCCCACTCCTACCCATTCAATTGGCGTTTTGTTCACCATTCTAGGGATGGAAAGTAAGATACCCAGATTGCTTAGACCATTTCACAGAGTATGTAAAACAAGTCTACAATCAGCCACATTGTTCATCAATGTAACAACAATATGAAAAGTATTATAAAAGTGACTTACCGCCTTGCCATATCTACTGTTGAACTCTAAGTCAGACAGGTCGACTTGACAACATTGTTGGAAGCTACCCTGATCTTGGTCATACATTTCCACCACTGCGTCTTTGATTTTTCTTAGTGCATCAACTCTTACTAAGAACTTTTGATTCAGTACAGTTTTGAGCTGAAAAGAATTAAGGATATATTGATTTTCTGTTCAAATGTAGACTGTAGAATATTTTGATGGGAGGTTGTTATCAACCATATGTATATATCACTAAAAGCACTGTCATGGCCATTCCATTCTCGCAGCTTGAATAATTTTTATTGCAATATAAACCCATTTTTTCTCAAACTGAAATACAAATCGTCATTACATTCAATCTCAGTATGACAAGTATAGAAAAGAATACAATAGTTATTCTAGAAATTTACGAACATTCAATAACATCAAACAATTACCTCCTCGACCAGAGTTCTGCCCTCTATCGGCAATGGTTCAAACGTCATGGAGTCAAAATAGTTCTGTAAGTAGAAAAAAAAACAATATAATTAAAGTTCTTTTCAGAGACTAAAAAACTACAAAGATGTTGATAGATTACTTGTATTGGTTTCAGAGTTGTCCCCAGTTTTTTTCACTTGTTAAAGGGTGCAGGAAACTAGATGACGTTTTTACGATTTATTTCCGTGGCATACTGATAGAAGCTTACTGTGGTCTGAGCTGTGAGCCTGTGACCCACATTTGCCTGAACTCAGATAACCAAGGACTGAATGAATAGACCAGGTTTCTACTTTGTTTGACTAGTTTGTTTCTCAAGGATACATGCACACCTGCTTTCGCATTTGAATATGTCCGTGTACCTGGAAATCGTAACAGCTATGACAAAGTGTTAAAGTTCAAAGTAAGAATACTTACTAGTACTATTATATAGCAGGAATAACATTCAATATTGCAAAGAACTTGAACCTGTGTTTCCAAATTTAAACAAGGCAGTTATTAAACATGTACACCCTAATATTTATTGTTTACGTTATATGTAAGTCTTAGTGCAATTTCAACAATATATGTCAGGTTGATTTACTTAAATGTAGAGACAAGTTTAGAAACCTGTTATACTCCTTAGTAATACATCACTATCTCCGTTTTTGAAATCTCGGATAAGAATAAGTCAAGTAATCGTAACATGTAGAGTGACTCATTAATTAAAAAGAAATAAGTTCACAAATTTAGGATTCACGTCATCACCCTTTCTCAGTCTTCATAACATAAACTATTTTCTCTTATCTCCTGTCATGGTAATTATAGCGTGTGGGTTAAGCTGGTTTATGGTCAATAGTTCAACGGCTTACTAGGTATGATAACCTGGAACACATAGTAAAGATTTTGATGGAATGGGTCTTCTTCACCTTTCGAACTTGTTTACATTCCTCCAACCCCTGTCTCTTTGAGCTTTGAACGACGTTAATGAGCTCGAGTGCATCTTCAACTACAGGTGAACTGAACTCTACTTCTTATCAAGATTATCAATATATCTCCATGGAAGTATCACCCACATAGATGATGCTTCCATGATATCACTGAACAGCTACCCCTTCCCCTTAGGCCAACCTGTCTGCTACACTGTTGTATAATGAATGGTTAACTGGAGCAACGATAATGATTGCTCTTTTTGGCCCACGTCTGTACTGTACGACAATCACGATTAATTGTCACTTCACCTGGCCACCAGATGAACTCTATCGCACCGCACCATTTTTTAGGGGAACAAACAAACCGACGGGTGCATGATTGTATTATATCTTGGTTGGCATGGTTGAACGACTGTCTCGATCTTTGCCCCCTGTTGACGAGATTCCTTACTTTTCTATGCACATGTGTCAAAGTAAATTCACCACACTGAATCGAGAAACGAAGAGACAGACATGGCAATAATTTATTGCCTCGGTATTATTCAGCATACCTTTTAAATAGCACGGAGACCAACAACTCGGTAGAATAAAACAACAAAGACCCCAAACAAATTCAAAACGGTGGAGTATATTTAGCAGTGTAATTAGCAGTCTAATTCAAAGAAATATTTTCTTTGCACGCAAGCACGCAGGCATGCACACACGTACACACAGACGCACGTGCACAACATACATACATACATACATACATACATACATACATACATACATACATACCGTTACATACACGCACACGCACGCACGCACCTAGTACGTACACACGTACGCACGTACGCACGCACGCACAAAAATGTAGTTTGAACACAAACATATAGCAGTCCAAAGTTAATGGAAGTTAATTTTTTTCCATACATTATATTACAATAATAAGTTTGTTTTTTTCATTCCTACCTGCATTTCTTGCACACCAAGTCCATTGTTAGCTAAATTTAGAAGATCCTGTATAAATTTGTCGGCATTCAGAATGTCTTCCTGGGCACTTGCTACTGAAGATGCCAGTATGATAATTGTCCAAGTACTAAGCCATGCAGGATACACACTGTTCAGTTTACTCATCTCAGTTGGCTGAGTCTTATAACAAGAAAATAGAGTGTCTGTGAGAAAAAACATGAAGACTTAAGGCCTAAACAAATTGTTTGGTTCCGGTTACCACCTGTACTATTCAAGAAAAAAAATAAGTAAATCGCGAAAATTCTGAAATCTGGCAAGAAATAGCTATAGTGAATGCGGAAACTGACATCAACTTAAAAGACAATGTCAAACTATTTTTCAAATCTGTAATGGCTGTACATCAGATGAGGAGAAACTCAATAACACAGTGACTATATGGAAAATAACGGAAAACAAAACTACCTAAACAACACACACACACACACACACACACACACACACACACACACACACACACACACACACACACACATATATATATATATATATATATATATATATATATATATATATATATATATATATATATATATATATATATAAATGTATATATATATATATATTTCAAAATGCAATTAAGTTACTAGACCACCCAGAATGGGGAAAATGCCATATTTGTTTGTTTAGTTATCTCAAAAAGTGAAGGTTTACTGTCATCCAGAACTTTATGGAAATGTCTATTACTTGAATCTCTACTGCCCC
This sequence comes from Glandiceps talaboti, assembly GCF_964340395.1. Lineage (NCBI taxonomy): Eukaryota > Metazoa > Hemichordata > Enteropneusta > Spengelidae > Glandiceps > Glandiceps talaboti. The sequence continues at coordinate 17,170,553 of NC_135566.1, read as the reverse complement.
TGTGATATGAATAAATGTACAAACTAACAACGATAAAGAATATGGCGTTGTTGTAGAAACTAATGTCCTGTATGTTTGTAATTTACATAAAACCGTAAGGTGTGAAATGTGATTGATAACCCCATTAAACATGCATGGAGTTCTTATAGAGTACCTATTCATAATCAAACAATATAGCAGCTGTTTTCCCATTAAGTAAAACCTAATTTTAATTTTGATCATTAATATACAAATTATGTATATAAACAGGGGTTTAAATGGTTTCCTTGTTTTTTCAGGCATTGGCAATCAAATACATTGTTACCATAATAAACCATTGTCATTGTAATAATTGATAGGTTTTAAAAGAGCAATCAGCTAGACAAATATGTATTGATAGAACAGCTGATTGTAGTACTAGACAATTCAGTTTGTAAATGTCAATTGTAGGTTTATTGCTGTTTTCTCTGTTTCTGTATTAAAATCTAAAGTACTGACTGCTTTAGACAAATTGTTCATATATAAAACATGTAGGGGTTAGTCTGAAATTCCTCTCAGACGTTCAGTGTATGCTGGTCACCATGTTTCATGATTGTACGCATTGTATAAGATCTTTGAAGCGAAGACACCCTTTATTTTTACGGAGGTGAAAATTTATGTTGTCATTGTGTCTAAATGAAAGACTTCATGAAGAATCACAGGGAATGTGTGTATTTAAAAAAAAACTAGAATGAAACATATATTCAGGTGTGTAATGTGTGTGGAAAGATAATTCAACAATTATATAAATATACTGATCATATCAAAACGCACACATCTCCATGCTTCGTGCTATGCAAAGTGTTATTATCAACAAGCAACTATGTCGATGGACATGATTTTGTAATTAACCTTTAACAAACTCGACGTAACAACTCATAAAATGTACTGCACTTCTTTTGAATTATATCACACGTATTTGCATAATCCTGCATGGCGAATGACACATATCTTTTTAAAACCGACAATACAAGGTCAAATTAAAGCAACGTGTTCGGCCTACCTGTTCATAGACACTGACTGCTGAACATGAACTAATATAGCTTCCAATGTCAAGACGCTACATATATATATATATATATGTATATGTCCCAGTAGCTACTATGTACGTGTGCTGTGTGTTCACATTTAAATCAGACGAAAATAACTTTTTACGTCAGTGGAAAATTTCAAAGCCATTTCACGTCATGTGACCACTGATCATGTGTCACGTCACGGATCACTCAGTAACTGCATAGACAATGGTGAAGACACTTTTTCGTTTAACAGTTTCTGATAGCGAGTATATCCGCTTATTTTATTCATCAAGGGGGACCTTGGAATTCTCCTTCAGTGTTGTTGTTTTCTTATATGCAAATGACTTATTAACATAAATACTGCATCATAAACATTTATAGTACATATGCATTTTATCATCATCAATGTATGAACCAAGTTATATGAAATTTAGAGAGTGTATTCTCAAGATATTATTCATTTCATATTTTTCCCTCACAAAAAGGAAGTTCCAAAAACAAGTAACGATCCTCTTAATATAGTATTCTTCTTAATTTACCCGTTCCGTTCTTTGGTAGAGTCAAACTGAATGACACTCTTCTTACTTACAGCGTAGTAAATTCAATTGGGGTAAGAGGTGTTTTCCACACCTTGTCATCATTTAGAGGGGTTATCGATATTTACAAACGTGTGAGTAAATTGTGAATGTGTTCACACCAGGTTGCCTACTACAATCTTCATGGGATAGGACCACAGACCACAAGTTGTCTGTGACAGGACTGAACCACGAAACGCAACGGACACCATTCAGTTTCTAGTATTCACCACTGAGGGCGCGAAATTTATGAGCATTGCAATCCGGTTCAATCAAGGCACATTCATATACCAAGCATTCTGCTCAAGCATTTCATGGTAAACCATTCGTTTCATTGAGCTGTATTGCACTATTTCACGTTCATAAGTAAGGAATGTTAGTAATGTGAATATAGTCAATGGATATGATGATGTACAATACAGACATAGCCTTTATTATTTGAAACATACGCACTATAAATTATACATTGGCAAATTTATGGCACTATAACAATTGGCTAGGCTTACCCACCCTTTATAAAGTATTCAAAATGGAATACAAAAAAGTTGTTTTTATCATATATCATTACCGTCAGCTATTTTTGAACAATCATCTGTGTTTCAAAGGTATCAAGAGTTTAGCCTTCTACTGGCTGGATCTGTGACACCACTACATTTGTTCTCTCACAAGCCAAGAGTGTAGGGGTATCCCATTTTCAGCCAGTAGATGGGAAGAACTTGTCATGGCATCACTACAGTTATTAACATATGCATACATATCTATAATATGATTGAATCATAATGAACGGTTCATAAGTCTACATTCTTACTCTATACATGGATTAGACAACGTTAGACAAGTGATGTCACCGTTAACGACTGGATCAATAGTTCAATGTAGGATTAAAAAAAAATATTTTACTTGGGGAGGGGGGGGGGGTCGAGCCATTTTAGTTCTCATCCTACAAGATCGATTTTAAATACATTTATTTCTTTTTAAAAATGCCAAATTCAAAGAAAGAGAATTTTTGCTATGTATAGTAAATGCATGGTAATGAAATTAAGAGTTTATTTTACTCACTACATACTGGCTTTATATTCACAACACTACATTCTACTACATACTGCTTTGAAATTGATCATGCGGTTTGAAGCAGTTTTCAATTCTGGCTAATTTAGTTAGAAGGGGTGGGGTCTGATGTCTAAGTATAAGAATTTAGTTTTTTATCCTACATTGAACTATTGATCTCACCCCTTATTTCATAGACATTTCATCCAATAACAGCAGCATTGCTGTAATAATTTTCCCACAAAGTCAATCAAGTGTAAAAAGGTTACATAACTCAAAATATAAATTCTTCATTATCAACTAAAAGTATAGCTTCTCGAAAATGCCCAACAAAGTACGGAACTCGTTAAAAATTTATGCCGTTTTTACCTCCCGTAAGGGTACGGGAGGTATTAAAAGGGGAAGGTGAGTCTGTGTGTGTGTGTGTCTGTCTGTCTGTCTGTCTGTCTGTGTGTCTGTCATCATTTTCTAAAAATCGGCTGGCTCAATTGTAATGAAATTTGGGATATATAATCTTGAGGGTAATAGCTAGACCTGATTAGGTTTTGAGCCAGATCTGTTAATGTTTAATTAGAGAAATTTGCAATTAGGCTAATTAGGCTATATCTTAAGAATACATACTTCAATTCCAATATAATTCAGTACACACGTTAACCATAACAATCACATATGTCCTGTAAAGCTTGTTGGCGTACCTTTCAGTGTTAATGAATAATTTGCATAATTAATATTCTTGGTAATTAGGCTATATCTTAAGACTGCATACTTCAATTTCAATACAATTTAGTACATACGTAACAAAGCGGATATGTCTTATAAAATCTTTTATATAGCTTAGTTTTAATGAAAAATTTGCATAATTAATGATTTTAGGTAACTAGGTTTTATCTTAAAAATGCAAGCTTCAAATTTCGTATAATATGATATGTACATCAACCATAATAATACGCACCTGTCCTATGAAGTTTGTTGCTACAACTTTTTCCTTTAATGAGTATTTTGAATAATGAACGATATTCAGTAGTTAAGCAGTATCATACACTCTTACATACATTAACCTAAGAAAGCACGCTTGTCCAAAAAACAAAGCCTGTTACCATAGTTTTTTTAGATTACTGAGTTATTTCATAATTAGTTATTCCCTTACGGGAGGCATTCAGTTTAAATCTGGTTTAAAAATCTTTTACTTACAAATAAATATATAGGCCGTCAGAATGACCCTTAGTCGTTGATCACGACCGATAGGTGAGGCAGACGACTTTCGTCGGAGCACTGTACCTAGCACATATCAGATTATAGTATACACACTTGTAAACGCTGACATTACTATTTCTTACAAGGTGGTCACAAAACTGCAGTTAGCCTGGTGTAAATAAGGTTTAAAAAACTAAAAGTATTTTCCCGGAAAATACCTCTACTCCACTTATATTTATACAATTTATACCTATTAGGTGAAGTACATCTTGCGTTTTCACAGATAAAGATGGGATACATACTTCTATGTAAACTACATACTAGTATTGTTTCCCCCAAAGCTTGAAAGCCCCAAATGTCATCACTTTTAATGTTTCACCACTTATAATGTATTGTAAACGTTTTGTTTACCATAATAATTTCAAGACATGAATTCCCCCAATCATTAATCTGTATTTTTTCACACAACAAAATCGAATAGTATACAATAATTCGCAATTCAGCCGGTAGGCTGCTATGTACAATATAAATAAACCATACATAATAATAATAAAAATTTATTTCTATGAATATCAGGAATCTAATATTTAATAGCTCAGTACTTAGGTGTTATTCCCCAATATTTTTCTTCGTTCAGCCAAGCAAAATACGAGTGGCCTAAGGGGCTTTTGTCACTAAAACGTCGCTAGACGAGTAGTGAAAACCCTTAGGTCACGAGTATTTTACGGCTGAATTAAGAAAACTGTTGGAAAACAGCATAATTATACCATACCAGCGCCAGTAATATCAAAGACACAAACGGGGAAAGTAATAGCAATTTTGAACGTTTTGACTCGGTATTTCGAACATAGTAGAACCAGTAACGTAGACACGCGTTGTCATAACATGAACGCGCGTTGCCTTAACGTAGAACGACCAGGGTATAAATTCCATATTTTTTGTTCAACTTGGCTCGTGCATGGTATAATACATATTTGTACAGGCTAGGTTTTCGGAGTGACTTACACTTTCCTAGCCGTTGCTAAATATTTTAAAACGAGAAGTTAGCATTTATTTTGTAACTGTCATGAAAAACAGACTTCACTTAATTATTCTGCTTACAATTACGAATCAACAAACCTTAGAAGAAATATGTAGATTTGTTATTGTACGCTGGTGGGAAGTGATCACTGATTTGTAAACAAACTAACAATATTTTACAAATGTTATCACTAAGAAATCCAGACTTTACATGTACACGTTGCTTCTCTATATCTATCCAGACATATAACCATACATAGATAGTTCGACTATTTGTGTTTAGTGGTGATTAAAAGTGATTCCTTGTGTTTAATCTGGTTGTTTACAAGAACACAATACCAAACTTTTTTACTCACATTTCCAGCTTTTTCCATCAAACGAACGCGGACTTGGTCTATATTGTTTCACTTTTTTCTTTTAGTATAGTAATCTTCTTTTATTAATTAAAGAAAATTCCAAAATATTTACCAATTTCTCATCAATATGGTCACTTTAAAATAGACGATCTATCAAATTAGCATAATTGACAGGTTTAGTTTGAACATTGTTATAGTTTAATATTTTGACTGACTGAAAGACAGACAGACAGACAGACAGACAGACAGACAGACAGACAGACAGACAGACAGACAGACAGACAGACAGACAGACAGACAGACAGACTCAGAGGAAGACAGATAAATGGGCAGACGGTTAAATAGGCTGGCACGAATAAAAAAATACACACCTTTATACACATAATATCAAAAAGTAACCTTAAAGTTATCGCACTCAATATCATATTATTTTTATAATATAAGGTACATTTATATAACGATCAAGTAAATTCTTAGTACTTTTCAGAGATTATAGAGTGTCAAAATTTATATTTAAAGCAGTCAGGTTGATGTAATTCAAATTATGCATAGTATAGGGAGTGGCGGAGGAACCGCAGCCAATTTCAAGCTTTTATATCTATTGAGGATCAGTTGCTACAAATCCACGATTATCATATTCGCCAAGTTCCACTTGAGCAGGCTGTTGGTATATCTCACCAAGTTGCTGGTATGTTAGGCCAGGCGGTTCGTACGTCGTAGCATAATCATCTCTCGGTGGTGCAGTTGCTTGAGATGATTCCGTTGTTGTCTCGTCGGGGAAGCGCACCTGACTTGAGTTCTGCGCACGTTTTGGTAATCCAGCCTTAGCTCTTGAAGTATATACCTTCCAAACTACAATGGCCACAACTAGTAGAACGACACAACCACCAACAACCAAACCAATTATCAGCACCAAATTAGAACTGGAGCCTGCAGGATCGGAGTCATCAGTAGCTGAAATAAAGCAGTTTTGATTTTTTACAATAAATAAGCAAATTATCCAAAGACGTGTTGACTAAAAGTATACTTTCGGTCAAAAAGGAGAGAGAGGATTTGAACGTGTGACAAAGACAAATGTAAGGATTACATATTTATATAGTTATTTACATTTCTTTGATATTTTGACGAAAATGCAATATTTCAAAAACCTTAGATAACAATTACTCTTTTGCACTTTCTTCATTTGTATATTGCAAGTTTCGAAAGAGATATTAACCAAAACTTTGAGATTATGATGTAAAATGTTTCACATTTGCCAATAAAATTTCAAAACTTGAAATGTTAGTGAACTTGTCCCAGGTCGAATTCTACATTAACAGTAAAATTGAAGCAGTTATACGTCAGTCGTTCATCTAAATATATTTCAGTGGTATGGATCAAAGGTTGTTGACTTCGGTGATCTCTATGACTTTACCCACTAAAATAAACGTAATATCAACAGTATGTTACTTCTACACGTTGAATTAATACATCTTGCTAATATATTAGGCACAGTGCTAATAGACCATATCACTGACAACGTTAACGATATTGCCGTCCGTTTCATTATTAAGGTAGAAAGGTGAATGTGCAGAATAGCATATGACATATGTAACTTACTCTTAAAGGGTACTATACATCGACCAGTATCTTCTTCCCAGGAACAGCTTACAAACTTGATACAGTCGCTGCAATGTCAATTTGGAAAATGGTAGCAAGGGCATTGAATGGAAATGAATTAATTCTATGTTATTATTATGGTGAAAAGAAACATTATCGCTTGAGGTTTCATTAATATGATGCTTATTTTCTACAAAACCAGTGACTATATATATAATTTGTTGGACAAAATGGCATTTCAGTAACATAGCTGTAGTTGCTAGAGATTCGGACAGTGATGTTTCGGTGTTTAGAATATCTCCTTTCGGTATACCTATTAGCATATCAATGTTGCTAAGGGCACAGTCATCGTTGCTAAGACTAATTAATTGATTTGAAAAATTGAAAAGAGTACTAGTTTAGTTCTCATTACCTGCTAGCAAGGAGGTTTGTACAGTCAATCTTACAGCATTGGTCTAACCCTTCGTATGCATCAAGTTCTTCTATAACTGGTGACAGAGATGGACTCGCTGGGGTACATGCTGGATCGTCATCGCTATACAATTCAAGAATAAACCATGTTTTTAAACAGAGGGTGGGAGGGGTTCATTCAAGTTATGTTTTCATAATTTGAGCATGACTCTCAATGCTCATATTCTGCAATGGTTGAAATTCCAAGCAACTGTTTTCCATTATAAAATTACAGAAGTTCGAATTTTCAAACAAACATTGTATGGTACTTACAGCCAGTACGAAATTACTGTAAAATGGATCATACCACAGGTAAGCCAAGTAAAAGTGTTCGAACGAAAATATTCAGATTTATATCCTGGTCGTTCTACGTCATAGCAACGTGCGTCTACGTCATTCATTATGTGGTACTCGAAATACTTTGACTAAAATGTTCCTTTAAATTACTATTCTTGTCATAAATGCTGTTTCTTGTCACTGCCTGCGCTAGTAAAATGACGTCTTGTGCAGTCAATCTTGTCAGTGACTGTTTTGACTCGTACTGACAAGGCTGCTTAGGTTATTCGTATTATCCTTGGCTGATGAGGACAAACATTGGAGAATGATATGTGACTTATAATAATGCAATATATGAGAACCACGTGAACAATACCCCCCCCCCACCCCAAATTGCTATGAAGACAGTCTTCAAACGTTGCCAGAGAATGCCAGATTTAAACTAAATGCCTTCCGTAAGGGTAATCTTGAGTGTTTTATTCCTACACATAATGATTGCTGGAATGCAAAAATCTTGGCTATAGTAGGTAGGCTATTAGTACATGATATACCCCCAATTGGCAAAAAGGTGTGACAAGTATAAGAAATCTGAAAGGACTTTGTGATATCAATCTAGGTATGTAGAGGAACAGGTGTACTTGTTGCTTAAATGAAATTATTCAAATTTACAGAGACAGACAGACAGACAGACAGACAGACAGACAGACATATAGACATGCATGCATGCATGCACGCACGCACGCACGCACGAACGCACACACACACACACACACACACACACACACACACAGACTTATCACCCCAATATAAAACCAAAAATGAATCATAAAAAATATGGCACAGTACCTTATGAAAATATATTTATCATTACAATAATCGTATCTTGTTATTGATAGACATGGACATTCACAATCGTCGTCCTCAGTTTCCTGACACAGTTCCTACGATGTGGGAAATGATAATATAATGTTTTAATAATACTGGTAGCAGTTAAACCATAACAGTCGTCTGATTCACATTCACACACACACACACACACACACACACACACACACACACACACACACACACACACACACACACACACACACATACATACATACATACATACATACATACATACATACATACATACACATGCACATATACAATCATGCATCTTGGGGTCCCAAAACCTAAAATTACTGATTGATGCACACAATGGTAATTTCCACATAGTTCTAAGGTAATTATACAAGAGAGTAGAATGTATATGTCATTATCAGCATACGATATATCAGCATACTAGTTATATGGTATTATTACCATTGTTATACATACACTCAAGGGAAAAACAGATGAAAAGCGTACAGGTAATTATAAAATACTCACATAATAACAAGGACATGTGAAACTACTATAGCACCGATTTAATGTGTCCACTATCCCAAGGTAAGCATTAGATCCCTGGATATACGTTAGTTGGTAACGAATACATGGGTCCGGATCGTTTAGTTTGTTCAGAGACTGTTGTCTACTCGACGTCTCCACCTGAAATATTAAAGGAAAATTTTGATTTGATGCAATTTGCAACGTTCATGACTTCTGTATGACGCAGGAGATGTCCATAGGGCAGGTATGCGGGAAAAAATCTATTCGATCGGGAAAAGAAATTTAAATCCTTGCTTGTCATGGAAGCCAATAAAATTTTCACTCTTAGAAGAAGTTGTTTTTTTTTCATTTGGGAATACAACAGTTGGAATGCATATTTACAATTCGATGTAAATATATTCCACGATAACACCTGACATACTACCCTGGTGTTACATATGGATCGTGAAAGTTGACTCTCCACCACGAAAATGCACCATTTAAATATATAAAGAATTTACATATTTACTTAATTATCCATCACAGACTGTTTTTACGACAAACAGTATGGTTTGGCTGAACTATATATATGCATAGTCATGGTTACTATGCATATTTCACTAGATTACCATTGCTAATGTGTTTAAATCGATTACTTGGGTTTTGACTTCATGTATCCTGGTGGTCGTTATTGAATGCAAGGTTAGGTGGAACAGTAATATGTAGGCGCTTTCAGTCACTAAGCCAAACACAGTTATGTTACTTTTCCCGCAGTACAGGCTAAATGTGTGCCAACTATCGCTTCGATGAATTCTTTTGCAGAAGTTAAACCTTCAAACAGCATTACGGAGGAACAAGTATTATGCAATAAAAGAGCAATAGCATTGTTTGGGGGACATGTATTGGTTGCTAGTCACATTGATATTCATTTATAGCTATATTTTAAAATCAATATATACTTGATTATCTGCTACTGTTGTTATTTTAACGTCAAACTGTGTGATTCGACTGTTACTATAGGCATGGCCATTTCTACTATGCATATCTGTATAGCTTTAGAATACTTTATAACTGTTGTCATTTTGGCCTACAACATTGTAGTAATGGTTACTACACACATTTCCCTTCATTTTTGAAAATTAATGTTCACCTTATCCTACACTGTTACCTTGACACAATATAATAGTTGGGGCTACTACTGTGAACACAGACATGTCTGCTAGGTCAGGTGTGTGAAGCATCCGAGATTGCCACAAAACTACTCAGCGGGTGGATTCCATGACGTTAGTTATTAGTTGCTGAATAAAACAGAAAACCAAGTCAACCAAACAGGGACCAAAAAGGTTTCATAAATTTCCATAAAATGAGAAGTGAAAAATGTAGAAATTACAGAAGAATATAGTAATTTCAGCAATAGAATATATGACATAGGGGACAATGTACAGACAGACAGTGCTATCAATTAAATAATACTGACTCACTTTTCTTGTATGTCATCCAATATTTTATTTGGCAGGACAACCTCCATGATGTCGCAAAAGGACAAACTTACCGTATAATAGTGATAGTCTCTGATAAGCTGAAAATCCTTGCATGCTGACTTGGACAGGATCCCTTCTTTAATAAGGTCTTGTGCGATGTGTGGTTCCTTTTCAGTAATATGCAAAGCACTCACGTCTGGCTTGTTGACCTCAAAGAAGTCTTTATGTACAACTAAATATCCACTATTATCCATTACAAAGCATCTTTGGTAGAAAATAATACAAAATAAGTAGATAAGTTTGGGGGGGAAACTTTCTTAAGTGAACGAGTAGAATTTGCTGCAGGAGGAGCCTGAGGAGAAAATACTTTGGTCGAATATTTGTACACAGTCCCCTTCGCACACTCAACAAGTTACATTGCCCCCTCGAACATTTTCTTCCAAGTACTCCAAGAATTTCGTACTCCTCCTCCAGCTTCATGGTATACAGTGATTTGTATTGTATAGTATTAAACGGCACGGGAGAGACGGGGGGGGGGGGAATGGGGAGACATACATACATACATACATACATACATACATACATACATACATACATACATATTCTCAAGACTATTACATGTCACATAATTAATATAGGTATAAAGACATGTTTATGCTAATGTATAGTAAGAGTATATGGCTTATATTGATTTTGGCAGTGATATGATTATATGTAACACATAGCCGTGAGTAATTAAAGCACGTTGAAAATCACGACTTTAAATTTCAGTTGGTGAAAATAGAAAGATAGAAATGTAAATTACCTGTATCTATTCTCTTTACATATTGGGTAATTCCTCGTTAACAGATGATAAAAATACGCTAATGTAAAGTCAATACCCATAACTGCAATGACGTCATCGGATGTGGACTCAAATATGTTGACGCTGTAGAGAGTTAGATAAAGAAAGGTAAGTTAGTCTTTGCAAATGCTATCAAATAATACTATACATCTATTGCCTGGCTATGAGGACACTGGTATGTATGTATGTATGTATGTATGTATGTATGTATGTATGTATGTATGTATGTATGTATAAATCAGTTTGGCATACATACATACATACATACATACATACATACATACATACATACATACGTACGTACGTACGTACATACATACATACATACATACATACATACATACATACATACATACATAGGTATGTTGGCATTGTCATTGATAGGTATGTTGGCATTGACAGGTAAATGTATACAAACAAATATATGCATACCTTTCAACGATGGTTTTACTGAGTGTTATTATATATCCAGCACCATTAGCATCTTCATATGGGGCAGACAGGGTAAGGACTCCTTTGTTACTCTTTGATCTTTCAAACCTACAGAGGTTTTAAAAATATTTGAAAATAAACAATGACAACTATTAATTGCTTCTGCAAATTATACATTGTTGAAAGTAAAGTATACACTGATTCTTATATATTAATATTAAATGCATGTCAGAAGCTTTAAAACTGTAACTTCTTTGGATTTACTTCTCTGTACTTTTTCAATAAATAAATATTGATAAACATCCCAAGGTAATACCGTGTCTACTGTACAGAAATGTGGCCGGCTACCAACTTAATGTCTAACCGCAAATAAATAGAGAATGATAGACAGGTCCACAGATTATTCTTGCCGATCAGACGACAACAAAAACGACTGCCGTCTCTGGGATGTTTTCAATCACTGACTTAGGTTATCTTTTCACATAAAAGATCACCGTCAGTTGTGTTTTTATTTAAAATCATTTTATTCAAATAGAGAAGGAAAAAAGTCTGGAGACTTTAGCAAGTCCTGGGTTTACTATGTGTTTATACTGCATACCATGGTCTTACTGTGGCATCATAAAGATCATTCATTCGAACACCGGGATAACAACGAAAAACTCCGTTCGTTGTTCCTATGTAACGATATAATGTATAGTCTTCACATCTGGACTGATTTCTACTCCAAATTTCATTGACCTTTGCTGTTACTGTAACCATATCTTTGATATCAGCCTTAAAAAAAACAATAACAAAGGATCTTTCAATGCAAATTTTCCATGAAATATTTTGTACAAAACATAATGTTGTCACCTACATATCATTCAATAATGAGGCACTGGATAATTAAAATCTTGAATAACATACACAAGCTAGACACGAAATAAATACTTATTTTATTACTTTCCTACTTACCGACCAATTTACCAGTCTCACTCACTCACGCACGCACGCACGCACGCACGCACGCTCGCACACACACACACACACACACACACACACACACACACACATACACAAATGCGCGCGCACACACACATACACACACACAAGCACACACACACTGACTGACTGACTGACTGACTGACTGACTGACTGACTGACTGACTGACTGACTGACTGACTCACTGACTGACTGACTCACTCACTCACTCACTCACTCAATAACTCAATAAATCACTAACTCACCCACCCACCCACTCATCCACCCACCCACCCACTCACTCACTCACTCACTCACTCACCCACTTACTTACTTACTCACTCACTCACTCACTCACTCACTCACTCACTCACTCACTCACACGCCCCTCGCTGACTGACTGACTGACTGACTGACTGACTGACTGACTGACTGATTGATTGATTGGCTGGCTGGCTGGCTGGCTGACTGACTGACTGATTGGCTGGCTGGTTTACTGGCTGACTATCTAACTAACTAACTAATCAACCAACAGACTAACAAACAAACGAACACACACATGCATGCATGCATGCATGCATGCACATGTACATGTACAAAATAAAAATGAACCTTAAAGAAGTTGTTCCGGACAGACCACGTGACATCATTCATGTAATCTGTGTATTGTTGTATGACACTTTCATCCTCCTCAAGTTCCAAATACTCAACAGGTTCTAAGAATGCATTTGGAGAAAACTTGACAACTGATTGGGCTGTAAAGGAAAGGAACATAAATAGAGTAAACAACAATTATCAAAGTGATTGGGAACGATGGCTTCAAATTTGCTTTATAATATATATATAGTATTTTTAATTTTAGAAAGAAATTGAGCTTGTTACCTTTCGTGGCGTGCCTGTTTGCATGTCTGCATGATGATGGTGGTGCTACAATATCGACCCTGTGATAAAGGAAATCTTCACCTGAAATATGTCATTAGTACAGCATTTTAGCATGTTTTTATTGTCTATGAATACATCAATGATTTAATTATGTTAATGATTACTATTTCTCTATTGTACTAATCGAACTAGAGACACAAGAAAACTGACAGAGACAGAAAGGCAGAGACGGACAGGCAGAGGCAGACATACAGACAGACAGACAGACAGACAGACAGACAGACAGACAGACAGACAGACAGACAGACAGACAGACAGACAGACAGACAGGTATTTTGTTGTGACAGCAAATAATAAAAGCTTTATGCTAATACATAAATATCTATATGCAAACTGGCAATTGTTTAAGTTACGAATACCTGTCGGTCAGGTAAAGCCTATATCGCACAATATCCAAGATAAAAACTATACCGTATTAATAGTTAAGGTATCTTATAGTTTGGCAATAAAACCAATGGTCATAATTACAAAACTCAATTACATTTATAGCCATATACAGCCCACTTGGCATGTAATAAAAAATATTACAGCCCCGATATTATGCGTTTGAGCCCGGGGTAGGGATGTTATCCGCCCTCCTAACATAGGGCGGTTTACCATCGAAGCTCCATGTGTAAACGATCATATTGGGGCAATCGTATATATAATACTACCCTGCCTTACCTGATGGCCGTTGTTGTCTGAGTATATTTTGATGATCATTAACTGGTTCCACAAGACACACGACATAAGGTGAACCTGAAATCTGTGGAATGAAAATAAGTCGGGTTGTTAATTAAACAAAAGCTGTGTCCATTGTTTTTAAGCCATTTGATATATTTTAGGATATCAGTTTTCTAATGGTACTTTTAAATATGTCGAGTCTGTGTTCTAAACACTTTACAATTGGTACATCTGGCACAGATGTATAGCAGCACAATTGTATACTTCAACTCTCACGGGAACATACAATCGATGCTGAAATTATCAGAAATCTATGCAATTCACACTCATATAATTAAATCACTCACATTGTTACCTCTATCCTGCAAGGTACGTGTGGACTTATGTGGACGATAGTGGTTCAATCATGCTCGAGAACTATATCCATACAGAAACAAACAGCAGCGGAGAGGCTGGAGCCTGCAACTTGCAGTTTACGCGTCTCATATGCCATTTTAGTTACCTGTATTCTTTGCAATATACTGCCGTCTTCTTGACGTTGATGGTGTAGTTATTTAGGATCCATAATTTAAATTATCCAAGTTTTTCATAAAGTGTCATGGCAAATGCAATCCTACCCCTATTACATTCCTTAATCTGGATATGGGTACAGTTTACTTACATGTCGCCAATAGTAGGTAGACTCAATTGACGTTGTATAAACTCCTTCATTTGCTGAATTTCCTCTGGGAAGAGATCTGCTTGAGACGAACGTTACTTCGCCGCTTTCTTGATCACTAGTTGCAAGGAAAAAAATAGTATGCAAAATAATTTATTTTGTATTAATAAACTCGAGATGTAAAAAGAAGATGATCAAACTTATGGAAATTTGCATATGAAATGTCTAGAAATTACCCTAAATACTATTTTAGCAAGGAATCTATACATACATACATACATACATACATACATACATACATACATACATACATACATACATACATACATACATACATACATACATACATACATACATACATACATATATATATATATATATATATATATATATATATATATATATATATATATATATATATATATATATATATATATATATATATATATATATATCTTAGTTCACCTTCTCTGAAAATAAAATGTGGGGACAATTGGTTTTGACAAATTAAGACAGCAAATATGAAATAATTTTACAGTTTGCTTGTTATACCTCGATGTTATACCTCCGTGGTAAACTTCTTAAGTAATCCAGCTGAGTTGTTGTTATTTTAATGTAAACAAATTTGAACGTGGAAAACATTGAGATAGTATTGTTCCAGACAACTGAAATTTGATAGAGAGTGATAATATGGTTGAAAGGACTTCTAATTTAAGAGATCTTGACATTAAATTTAGACTATTCAACAGTTACTTCTACCTATCAGGGAATATACTGTTATTACCACTTCTTGTAACATTGTAAAGTAAAGTCAAAATATAACATGGCATATTTGCAAGGCTTTCTTACTTTGTTGAGTTGTTGAACACGATATCGTAGAATTCTTCTTCTCTTTCAAATGATGTAATGTGAACATAGACAGGTTCATCTGCAATGGTGGCAGGTGCTGGTAGTAAAGGATGCATAATTGCTCGTCCTAGGAGAAAGAGCAGTAATTTTCATTAACGTCATATTACTAGTATTTAAATTTTGGAAGACCCGAGAAAAGTTCTGGTCACTGACACGAACACAAATGGTAAGCTTATATACACTCTGTACTTTTTGGGAGAAAAGTTTGTGAGACACATTCGAGATAACATAGTATTTTAAAATTCCTTTTGATATATAGTTATCATATCAACGTAAACGGTCTTTCGTAAAAGGATAGTGTTGAAATACTAGATTTCTAATGTTTCTTTAGTGTACAAATCGTCAAATTCAATATTTACTTCATTATATCTCTAAGCATGCATGGAATAAAAAACACACGGCGTAACTAACCTTCGGCGTGTGTGTTTACTTCGTAGATAAATGAGTACGACTTTTGACCCTGTCTGAAGTATGTGACTTCACCAAGAAGATCATCTAAGGTAAAGTCTGTTCCGACAGCTCCTTTTAAAACGCCGTTATATTTTACTGGAATAGCCGCTGTTGTCATTAAGCCTGTATATTTTAAACATATTAAGTGAAATCTCAGAGGAGTAATTTGTGACATGCATTATGGTGGGAAAATAGCTTTACATTGATACAGCTGGCTGGCTGGTTGGCTGGCTGTCTGCCTTCTTGCTTGTCTCTATGTCTTTCACTTTTTGTCTGTCTCTGGCTGTATGTCGTTCCTATGTCCATCCATTTCTCTCTCCCTCCCTCCCTCCCCCTCCCTCCCCCCCTCTCTCTCTCTCCCTCCCTCCCTCCCTCCCTCTCTCTCTCCCTCCTCTCTCTCTCTCTCTCTCTCGCTCTCTCTCTCTCTCCCTCCCTCCCCCTCCCTCCCCCCCTCTCTCTCTCTCTCCCTCCCTCCCTCCCTCTCTCTCTCTCTCTCTCTCTCTCTCTCTCTCTCTCTCTCTCTCTCTCTCTCTCTCTCTCTCTCTCTCTCTCTCTCTCTCTCTCTCTCTCTCTCTCTCTCTCTCTCTCTCTCTCTCTCTCTCTCGCTCTCTCTCTCTCTCTCACTATCTCTCACACTTTGATCGTTTCTATTTTCATACTACAGATTACGAGATTTGATCTGAATGCATCTGGTAATGTATATGTATGTACCATTGTGAAGAGGAACATAAACGGCTAAAGTGTGGACTATTCCATTTCACATGATGACGGACGGACGGACGGATAGATACACACAGACAGACTAGTAAAGTACCCATAAAACCTTACAGTAAGTAAAAACAAGGTATATTTGTTCACATTTACCTAATCCGAACGCATCCTGATATGGTACTGAGAAAATAGGCTCATCTCCAAGTTTCTCTGTGTTGGCAAAGAAATCGTAGTATCTAGCCATGGTATTACGTAATCTGGTGTAGTCAGCCACATGTGTATATTGACCTTCCTAAACAGAAGAAATTATCAAGAAAAATCTACATCTTGACATTCTAAATTCAAAATCATGAAAACGTTATCATTTCCACAGCAGGATTTTTTTTTTAATCAAGTTCTCGTCATATGCTACTTGTTTTCTCTTTTTATTCAAAAACAGCTTTCACCACCACCACCACCACCACCTCAAGGGAGAAAGGATCATGTAATGTGAGTGTGTCGTCTTTTTGAGCTTTTGTCTTCATCAAAACTTCAATTACGATGGATACAATTTAAATAACAAATCTATTACCAATATTTCTTGTGTGAAATATTATGAATATACTGTACATCGCCATTCCTCATGGAATCTGCTATAATTTATGAAGATGAGTGTGTATATATGTGTTATGTTTTGGACTTCCGATCCTGCCATTTTGAACGGCGCATAATGGGAAATGTAATATCATCATCCATTTAATTGCGATTATGTTTCATAATAGTCTTGTCTGTCTGTATGTCGCTCGAAAAGAGAAACACCAGATGCCATTTTTCGCAGATTTGTATTCATATGAAAGAACATACATGTTTTTAAACCTATCAAAAGCCATATGCAACCAGAATTCAAAGTGGTTTTTACCTGAATATCGCCAATAGTGTTATTCGCCAGCTCTATATTATATTTCTCAAAGTCTTGTTTTGCAAGGTCTGCCAAGAATGATATTCCAGAATCTGAAAATGATAAATATTGTTAAATATTGTTCTTAAAAATAATAGTGCATGCTACTTTGGATAGTATGTGATACTTTCTTTAAAGCCTTGAATCTCATGAGAAAATACTGACATTTTAACAACTCATTGCAGACACGTACGGGAGGTAGAATCCATGGCCAACATGCAGCGATTGAGCTAATCGAACATCGAGAAGAGGTTTGTATCACCTCGCAACAATATAATTTGTAGCACAACTGTTTGGCGCAAATGACGTTTACCGGGCAACAATTTCCGTGACGATGTCTGTATATGCGCTTCATAACTAAACTGACAACTGATGACGTAATATGCACATACGTACATGTTTTCTCACCAGACTAATATGGCATCATCTGTGGAGCAAACGCTAGCGTAGAGACTTCACTGCTTTTGAAATGTTCTGTAAACAAACTTGGCATCCTTTTGTCAGAAAGGATTTGAAATGAGCAAAATTGGTAATTATGAGAGTAAGCTTTTGCAGATTGCTGTGTAATGTTTTCCAACTACCATCACGTACTGTTGTCAGATATAATACCATACAGAGTATATGTAAGCATGGCATACAATGCTGATGTGGCGTTTTAATTACAAAACACATGTTAACTGATCGTACCAGTGCAAAACCATTCGTCAGTTTCCCTCGTGCCTGTGGGTCACCCCAACACAGAGTGTTTCCATTGGGCTTTGCCTCAATAAACAGTCTGTGTTGAAGTGACTCCCTCGATGGAAACAGATGTATGATGTTGTCCTTGTGATCAGTCAACATGGGTATATCTATATCTATTCAATACATTCACATTCTTTGGGTTTTACCGACTTTTATCTTTGAATTCCATATCATAGGTATTTGATAAATTGGTTATTACCCAATATCCCTCTTTCGCCAATGATATGAGTGTTAATTCGTGCCATTTCTATTTCGTAACACTCATCTACGACTTGTGTTGCGCCATGACACACAATGTGATCTGAACGAAGTAAAAAGGATCAGGTACAACGGGTAATGAACTCATATTATCAACTTTGCAAAACTTTCTTTTTGAGCAGAAGATTACATTATTTATGAATAACTTTTCCCCTAGCTGAACTCCAGCATCTGGTGATGGGAAAACAAGGAGCCCAATTCAAAGTGAAAGAAGGAGCTTGTGATCGGTATGAGCTTACACAGTGATTACGATGTCATGATTCGTATTTGTCATCAAACTGAAAAGTACTACTGTATCTGGACATGCTTATCGGACGACCTCTGACCTTTAAACCAGTATGACTGAAGGTACTAGTAATGTAATTGTACCTACTTGTTCCAAATGCAATTGTTAAAATTACAACTTTATTTTCCATCTGTTCGTTGCTACTTTTCACTTCTCTCATGATGTCTCTTTTCGAATCTGTTGGTTCTCCATCACTCAAAAACAAAATCACCTGTTCTGTGTGTAGAAAAACAACAACCTTTAGTCCAGCTTCCTTCCTTTTCTCGAAAAGTTCAAGAGTTTCTTCTAATGTATCTTATAATTATTTGGTAGAATTCTGCAACTGGGTGTCCGTGTGTAGAGCTAGCTACGGAAAACAACATTCATTGCCCTGCAATTCTCCTTTTTCTCACCTTGGAAAACGCAGTGTACATTGCAATCACAAGCTGGACATTCATTCGCCAAAAACAAGTCATATAGGTAAATTAGATTACCATATTCCCTATGACGTCACTGTCTCTAGTTTATAGCTCATGGCACAGACATGTGGCGCCATTACAATTGATAAGGCATAAAAAATTGTGGTTCCGATTACGCTTAATTTTAGAATAGGTGGGGTAGGTACATTTTCATTTTATATTTTTATTTTATTTTTTGTTTGCGAGTGTCTAGTTCAGGTAGTTATGTTTTCTGTTCTTGTCCATATGGTCTCTGTGTTATTGGTTTCTTCCCATCAGATGTACAGCCATTACAGATTGGAAGAACGGTTTTATATTACTAGTATCTTTTAAAGTTAATGTCAGTTTCCGTATCCACTATTTCTTGCGAGACTTCACAATTTTTTTGTATTTATTTTTTCTCTTATACGTAAAAAGAAGTTTAAGGTCGGCAGTGGAAAAACTAGATGGGGGTCGAGTAACTGGAACCAAAAAATGTATTTAGGCCTAATGGCGGCCATGAAACAATTGATGAGTGTATAGTGGGAAATGCGTCGACTAATGAAAATACATACATACATACATACATACATACATACATACGTACATACGTACATACGTACGTACGTACGTACATACATACATACATACATACATACATACATACATACATACATACATACATACACACACACACACACACACACATACATACATACATACATACATACATACATACATACATACATACGTACGTACACACACACACACACACATACATACACACACATACGTACGTACGTACGTACGTAGAGATTGTATTTCGAACTTGCTGGAACTACGTTTCTTGGTGTTGGATTACAAGGTTCCGTTTAGCCATGGTTCTATCTACCAGTTGGGTTAAAGACTACTAGTACTAGTTCATTTTTGTATATTTAAAGTTTGTATTTTTTGGCCGGTGGCCAACAATACTGAATAAACCATTGATTGATTGATTGATTGACTACTAGTAATATCCTTGCCTTGCTCTTCACAGTTCCTTGTGTCACCTCATAATTAATATCGGGCATGCAAGTATTATCTATAAGCTCAATCACTCTCGCATACATGGTTTCTAAATAACGTTGCTCTGTGTATTTCTCTAATTTGCTATACATGTAACATTATTATATCAGTCGGTTAGATATATGTTTCCAATAATGCACTATCCACCTCAAATTATCAAGTAGAGATGTAATTCAAATTTTAAAAAATTACCTCGTTGTTGGTCTTCTTCTGTATAGGAGGATCTTAGTAAACTAAACGCCTCCCTCAATGCCTTCCCATATTGTGTATCACCTGTTCAAAGGAGACATATTTTCACAAATGACTGTATGTATTAAATTTAAGCAAACTACAAACATATCATGTAAAGTCATTTTATATATGAAGGCCTAGGACCACTTTAGAAAACAAGTGGTCTGAGATGAAAACAAAGTATTATTTACCATACTGAAACGACTTGTAGTTCACCAATCCTTCGATCATCACAGTTTTGGTCAATTTTGACAGCTAACGATTGATAGTATTCCAAACACGCCATATATTGCTAAACGAAATGATGAGGTAAGGTTTGCTTAAATTATTACTTTCAGTATACTATAGTTGACATTTCCGCTTTAAATATCTCGCTTAGGACCGGGCCACCTTACTTGTACCTTGTTTTTGAGTGCAACTATTGTGCGGGTTGCGGGCTGCTGCGGGTCGCTGTGGGTTGCTGCGGGCAACTGTGGGTCGCTTGGTGTTGGTTGTGGGCTGCTGTGGGCCTGGGAGTGTAAATATTGTGCGGGTTCCAAATCACTGTGAGTCGCTATTATTTTTATTTTCCATTATATGTTAATTTATTCACTTTTTTAAAACCCAAGAAACTTGTTTTCTGGCCACTGGGGAGGGGGGGGGGTTGTTGTGAAGGTCACACATTATATGCACTGTACTATTTTATAGAACCTACGTGCTGGGCTACCTGCACACACAATTTTATGTATTCCCCAACCCACCCATCCACCCACCCACCCCAACCACCACGATGGCTATATTCAAGGACGGTGACTTCAACATATTCAACATTGTTGAACTCACTTTGTAACTTGTTTTGTAGTTCTTTTGTAGTCACTTGTTCTTTAATGTTTACATTTCCTTTAGTTACCCTGGAAAACTGCTAAACATCCACATTACAAATATATATGTGTATGGTGTATGTATACATAATTCATATTATAATATACCTAGTGATAATGCTGTGCCATGATTCGCTAGAATCAGTCACGTGATAGGAAAATAGAATGACTATTTCCCTAGGGAAATAGTTCCACCAACTTTTACATGGTCACGTGACCACCGCGCGTTCACAGCAGGTCAAAATGGCAGCTTCTGACGATGTCGTCTGCCACCGCGAGTTCACAGCATGAGGTATATTATAAAACACATATTGCCTGGCCTATATTCGGGCTATAGCACCCGTTCATTACCCCCTCGTGACTGTGAGTTACCAGAATCACATGCTATTTCCCTCGGCCTTCGGCCTCGGGGAAATAGCATGTGATTCTGGTAACTCACAGTCCCTCGGGTGTAATAAACGGGACTGTGAGTTACTCGTGACTGTGAGTTACCAGAATCACATGCTATTTCCCTCGGCCTTCGGCCTCGGGGAAATAGCATGTGATTCTGGTAACTCACAGTCCCTCGGGTGTAATAAACGGGTGCTATAGCCCTCATGGCCAGGCAATGTGTGTTCACTAATGCCCTCAGTGGTTCTTGTAGTTTGAGTCTAGAAGGTTGTCAGTCAATTTCAGAATAGTCAAAGACCAAAACTAAGAGCACAACTAAATAAAATAAACACCAGTCATTGCATAAATGATCTGTTTATTTCAATCCCAAATAAGACGACAATAACACTACATCAGTAGTTACATCAGGCACCTTATTTAAAATGCAGTCGCGACAATTCTATGTAGAACAATCGACATTATTTGCATGAACTTCAATGAGTAAAGTGCAAAATGCTCGATGAATACGTACCACATCGCCGACATCTTGAATCAATTCATATGACCGGATGGTGCGAATTGTGCAAGGCCGAGCGATGGTGGCACACTCCACGACCCGCTCTGACCGGTATCCTCGCTCAATTCCTATTTATTTATCGGTAATGATTTTACGCTTCGCGTGGTTTTCATGGAAGTAATGACGGCCTCGAAAATACTATGTATATTTCGTGGACAATAGTATCCAATGGAAACATTGCATATCATAAGAAGACTCGTTTTGAACGACCAACAAATCGACCCACAAATCGACCCGCAGTTCAGCCTGCCGGCCCGAAAAATAACGATACTGGCTGTTGTTGACAATGCAAGTTCGAAGATCATGCATTTAGCAAATTTACAATGCAAGCATACTCAATGATTGATACATGTATTACCTGATGGTCGGAGTGAACTGATAAAGTCTTTCAGAAACTCGACATTAGCAAGTGTGGCCTGTGCTAATTCTTCACTAAAGCAGTCCAGGTAATCAGTCTCCCTCGACCAGCTACGAAGAGTGTTTGCCTCTGAAGAAAATGTCACAACTCCTATCTACAGAAGACATAAAATTGAGTGATTGAAGTTAGATTTCCTAAAAGTGAGAAAAAACTATACACGCCATGAAGTCTAAATGATTTTGTCGTTGTTGTAGCACATGTTGACCACGTCCTACTGGAGTGTAAATATGTTAACCAAAAGCTAAGCGAATGTACTCAAAGACAAATCGTATTTATATTACTCACGTATTGTAAAACTGATTGAAATTATAGATCTTACCCTGTCACTTGGATTCAAGGTATCTAACACAGTGAGAGCAGCATCTATAGCAATCTGCATCAATGTTTTGCCGCCATATTTTTCTTTCATGGAAGCACTCTTGTCGATCACCACAACCAGGTTCTTTGGTTCCGGTGAAACCGCTTCAACATACCAGGGTCTATATATAAAGATGTTCAAATTGTTAGAAATCATTCACTGTGTTTACTTTTACATATTGTATATATATATATATATATATATATATATATATATATATATATATATATATATATATATATATTAGCTCGCGATTGAATTAAAAATTTTATGTTGGGATTACGTAAAAAAGTCAGATTGTGGACTTAGACGGGAGGATCAAAAATGTACTTATGCAAAATTCTACAATCCATCGTTTTCCTTGGCAAAATTGGTACAGTCCATTAAATACATGTACCCAACGTATCCAATCATTGATATTTAAATGAATGTATTTTACCTGAATCTACCATCGTAGCCATCTGTACAGCTATCTAGTTTATTTGCCGGATAGATTGTGAAGACCCCCTCTTCACTGTTGAAGTACTGCCACTTCAAGGTCGGTACCTTTCGAAAGTTTTCTTTCATAACCTCGATCACTTCATGAGAAAAGTGTCGACTATTTGGTTCTGCGTTTGGTGATATCCTAGTACATACTGTATTTGGATCAAGCTAAAGGTAATACAATAGACAGCAAACATTAAAATGAGACTCTAAATAACCTATTATAAGTATCAGAAACCCAGATTAGAAGTCCTGTCTTTTTCAGTGCTGGGAAAGAATGCAAGCCTTGTCGGAGGTCATACCACTAAGTATAGGAGTTCACGGCGTCATCGACAAAATACAATGATAATGTGATAAGTTTACCAAACTGTCATACAGACGTTTTGCTTGACATCCTTGACATACATACATACATACATACATACATACATACATACATACACACACACACACACACACACACACACACACACACGTACGTACGTACGTACGTACGTACATACATACATACATACGCACGCACGCACGCACGCACGCACGCACGCACGCACACACACACACACACACACACACACACATACATACATACATACATACATACATACATACATACATACACTAAAAGACATACATACACTAAAAGTTAGGGATTGCATGTCAATACTTTGTCTTACTTACATTGTCATCATATCTGGGTTGTCATTCTAACAAACCTAATACTGATTCAAATCAGAACACCTGCATCTCTCGTCCCCCACCCCACCCATTCAATTGGCCTGTTGTTCATCATGCTAGGGATGGAAAGTAAGATAGCCAGACGTTTAGACCATTTCACAGAGTATGTAAAACAAGTCTACAATCAGCCACATTTTTCATCAATGTAACAACAATTTTGAAAAGTATTATAAAAGTGACTTACCGCCTTGCCATATCTACTGTTGAACTCTAAGTCAGACAGATCGACTTGACAACATTGTTGAAAGCTACCCTGATCTTGGTCATACATTTCCACCACTGCGTCTTTGATTTTTCTTAGTGCATCAACTCTTACTAAGAACTTTTGATTCAGTGCAGTTTTGAGCTGAAAAGAATTAAGGATATGTTGATTTTCTCTTTAAATTTAGACTGTAGAATATGTTGATAGGAGGTTGTTATCAACCATGTATATCATTACGAGCACCGTCGTGGCCATTCCATTTTCGCAGATTGATTAATTTTCATTGCATAAACCCATTTTTTTTTCTCAAATTGAAGTACAAATCGTCATTACTTTCAAAGTAATTACGACAAGTATAGAAAAGAATACATACGTTATTCTAGAAATTTGCGAACATTCAATAACATCAATCATTACCTCCTCGACCAGAGTTCTGCCCTCTACCGGCGAAGGTTCAAACGTTAAGGTGTCAAAATGGTTCTGTAAATAGAAAAAAAAACGATATAATTAAAGTTCTTTTCAGAGACTTAAAAAACTACATGTTTACATCAAGATGCTGGTTGACAGATTACTTCTAGAGTTGTCTCCAGGTTTATTTCATTTGTTAAAGGGTGCAGGAAACTAGATGACGTTTTATTACGATTTATCTCAGTGGCATACTGATTAGAAGCTTACTGTGGTCTGACCTGTGACCTACATTTGCCTGAACTCAGATAACCAAGGACTGAATGAATAGACCATTTTTCTGCTTTGTTTGACTAGTTTGTGACACATGCACATCTGCTTTGCATTTGAATATGTCCGTGTACCTGGAAATGCTTATAGCCATGACAAAGTACTAAAGTTCAAATTAGGAGTATAGGCATAATAAAAGAAATTGTGTGGTTCCGGTTCCGTTCAATTTTAGAATAGGTGGGGTAGGTAGATTTTTTTATTTCATTTTATTTGTTTCTGTGTGAGTGTCTAGTTCAGGTTTTCTATTGTTTTCCAAATGGTCTCTGCGTTGTTTATTTCTTCCTATCAGATTTACAGCAATTACAGATTGGAAGAACGATTTTATAGTGTGTTTTTTTTTCAAGTTGATGGCAGTTTTTGCATCCACTATTTCTCATGAGACTTCACAATTTTTGCGATTTTTTTTTCTCGAATACATAAAAAAAAGTTTATGGTCGGCAGTGAAAAATTAGGTGGGGTCG
This sequence comes from Glandiceps talaboti, assembly GCF_964340395.1. Lineage (NCBI taxonomy): Eukaryota > Metazoa > Hemichordata > Enteropneusta > Spengelidae > Glandiceps > Glandiceps talaboti. The sequence goes on along the minus strand of NC_135566.1, from coordinate 17,144,469 downwards.
GGTAACGGGAACCAAACATTTTTTAGAATTTTTTTACAAAATCCTATTTATTGTTTACGTGATATGTCTTAGTGTAATTTCAACAATTATGTCACAGGTTGATTTATTTAATGTAGAGACAAACTTAGACACCAGTTATACTCTTTAGTAATATATCACTATCTCGGTACTTAAACATTTTCGTTTTTGAAATTTCAGATAAGAATAAGTCAAGTAATCGCAACATGCAGATTGACTCATCAATTAAAAAAATATAGTTCACACATTTAGGATTCACGTCATCACACGTTTCTCAGTCATCGTAACATTAGCTATTTTCTCTTATCTGTTGTCATGGTAATTAGAGCGTGTGGGTTAAGCTGGTTTATGGTTTATTGTTCAACTGCTTAGCTGTAATAACCTACAGGCAAAGATTTTGATGGAATGAGTCTTCTTCACCTTTCGAACTTGTTTACATTCCTCCAACTCCTGTCTCTTTGAACTCAGACCACTTAGTGGTCTGAGCTTTGAACGACGTTAATGAGTGCACCTTCAAATACAGGTGAACTAAACTCTGCTTCTTATCAAGATTATCAATATATCTCCATGGAAGTATCACCCACATAGATGATGCTTCCATGATATCACTGAACAGCTACCCCCTTCCCCTTAGGCCAACCTGTCTACTACACTATATGCATGGTTAACTGGAGCAGCGATAATGATTGATCTGTTTGGCCCACGTCTGTACTGTACGACAATCACGATTAATTGTGACTTCAACTGGCCACTAGATGAACTCTTGGTACGGTAACGCACTGCACCACTTTATTGGGGGAACAAACAAACTGAGGGGTGCATATATTATATATGTGGGTTGGCATGGTTCAAGTACTGCCTCGAACTTTGCCCCCCTTGTTGACGAGATTCCTTACTTTTCTATGCACATATGTCAAAGTAAATTCACCACACTGAACCAAGATACGAAGAGAAAAACATGGCAATAATTTATTGCCTCGGTATTATTCAGCATACCTTTTAAATAGCACGTAGACTCTGTAGAATAAAACAACAAAGACCTCAAACAAATTCAAAACGACGGAATATATTTTAGCAGTGTAAAAGGACGTCTAATTCAAAGAATTATTTTTCTGTGCACTCACGCACGCACGCACGCACACACACACACACACATGGGAAACGCATGCACGCACACACGCACGCACGCACGCATACATACACACACGCACGCACGCACGCACGCACGCACGCACAAATAATGTAGTTAGAAAACAAACATATAGGAGTCCAAAGCTCGTGGAAGTTAATTTTTTTTCATACATTACATTACAATAATAAGTTGTTTTTTTAGTCCTACCTGCATTTCTTGCACACCAAGTCCATTGTTAGCTAGATTCAGAAGTTCCTGCACAAATTTGTCGGCATCCAGAAAGTCTTCCTGGGCACTTGCTACTGAAGATGCCAGTATGATAATTGTCCAAGTACTAAGCCATGCAGGATACACACTGGTCAGTTTACTCATCTTAGTTGGCTGAGTGTTATAACAAGAGAATAGAGTGTCTGTGAGAAAATCATGAACATGTTAGGCCTGAAAAACATTTTGATTTCCGTGACCCGATCCCGACCTAGTTTTTCACGCCGACGCTAAACCCTTTTCTTTACGTATTCGAGCAAAAAATAATGAAATCGTGGTAAGTGTCAAATCTCGCAAAAAAATAGTGGACGCGGAAACTGGCGTCAACTTAAAAAGACAATGCAAATTTGTTCTTCTAAACTGTAATGGCTGTACATCAGATAGGAAGAAACCAATAACACGGAGACCATATGGAAAACAACGGAAAACATAACTACCTGAACTAGACACTCACATACACTCACTCACTCACTCACTCACATGCAAAAGAAAAAATTACATAGGTGCCATGTACAGTGGGGATCGATGTACATACATGTAGAAGGAGTCAAGTTTATGTTGATTATCAGTTAGAACATAAACAATTGCAGCCATTAAAATCATCGAGTCCATGTGTAATGTTTTCATTAGTAGCCTGTTTTTACTGCATTGTGAAAGAATAGCAATGTTTATCACTGTTCAATGTGATTGGGTAAAGGATCCTGTTGTGTTTATTGTGTCGCTGTTATTGTTAGTCTAGAGCTGAAACATGTCTAGCTCTGCATCAAAAACGTAACGTCGACGTCCCATGTGAGTGAAACACCAAACCGACATCATTTTAGCTGTAAATATTTACAAAATCAAGCAGACAAGTTCAGTGCCAAGGTTTTTATGTTTTGATTATTCTAAACCAATAGTAACGGCACGTGTAAGTTGTTTGACCATCCAAAAGGAATTTCTCTCATTTGTAGCGTTTTATTCAATATTTTATGCTAAAGTGGATGAGGACTTGGTATGTATTTTGGATTTTTAATTTAAAAAAACAATTTCACCATGGCTTCCTACTTGGAAAACCAATATGATACATAGACCAAGTCTGTTTGTCACTCAACGCCTTGCAAAAAAGCTATATAAGGAAACATGTGAAACGTTTGATATTGTACGTACAATAACAAACATATATTAATCTTTCGCAATTTATTGAGTTATAGAGGACTTGGCATATATTGCTTAATATTGAGGAAGCCATGACAAGAAATCATAAATAAAAATCCAAAATAAATACCACAGCCTCATCTATATGGCCTCTTTATACATCCAATAAGCCATACATTTTAGAAAGCTCTTGATCTCCTCTATGTGTAAGTGAAATATCAAAATACTCAGGTTTAGCCAAGTGAACTTAAAACTGTTACAAGAGAAAATGGACAATTTGTGTATCAGGAAAATTACCTCTGCTGACAATGTGATAGGTATGACATACATGCCAAAACATTCCCTGTGATTCTTCATGAAGTCTTTCATTTAGACACAAATGACAACATAAATTTTCACCTCTTTTAAAAACATAGGGCGTCTTCGCTTCACAGATCTTATGCAATGCGTACAACCATGAAACAAAAACTAGGTTCTGGTGACCAGCATACACTGAACGTCTGAGGGGAATTTCAGACTAACCCCTACATGTTTTATATGTGAACAATTTGTCTAAAGCAGTCAATACTCTAGTTTTACAGAAAGTGAGAAAACAGCAAAAAACCTACAATTGACATTTACAAACTGATAAATATCTAGTACTACAATCAGCTGTTCTATTAATACATATTTGTGTAGCCCATTACTCTTTTAAAATCTATAAATTATGACCATGACAATGGTTGATTATTGGTAAAAATTTGATTGCCAATGCCTAAAAAACAAGGAAACCATTTAAAACCCTGTTTATATACATAATTTGTATATTAATGATCTAAATTAAAATTAGGTTTTACTTATTGGGAAAACAGCTGTTATATTGTTTGGTTATGAATAGGTACTCTATAAGAATTCCATGCTTTGTTTAATGGGGCTATCAATCACATTTCACACCTTACAGTTTTATGTAAATTACAAACATACATGACATTAGTTTCCACAACAACACGATAGTCTAAAGCAGTCATGTACTTTAGATTTACAAATACTGAGAAAACAGCTAAAAACCTATAATTGACATTCACAAACTGATAAATGTCCATTGACACTGCCGATCAACTGTTCTGTCAATACATATAGTCTTATTAGGCGTTAAAAAATTGTGTGGTTCCGATTACATTTAATTTTAAAATAGGTGGGGTAGGAAGATTTTTATTATATTTTTTTTAATTTATTTTTCTTTTATATGTGAGTGTCTAGTTCAGATAGTCATGTTTCTGTTGTTTTCTATATGATCTCTGGGTTATTGGCTTCTTGTCAGATGTACAGCCATTACAGATTGGAAGAACAGTTTTATATTGTCTTTTTCAATTGATGTCAGTTTCCGCATCCACTATTTCTTGAGAGAGACACAATTTTCGCGATTTTCTTATTTTTTTCTTGAATATGTAAAAAAAAAATTAGGGTCGGGCAAAGGGAACAAACATCTTTTTTTTATTATTATTTGACCTTACCATGATAATTGTTGATCATTAGTAAAATTTATTTGATTGCCAAATCCTAAAAAACAAGGAAACCATTTAAATGCCTGTTTATATACGCAATTTGCATACTGATAAACTAAATTAAAATTAATGGGAAAACAGCTGCTATATTGTTTTGTTATGAATAGGTACTCTATAAGAATTCCATGTTTTGTTTTATCAACATTTCACATCTTACAGTTTATGTAAATTACAAACATACAGGACATTAGTTTTTACAACAACGCCATATTCTTTTCTTCTTCTTGAGCTAATACATTTATTCATACATCTCATGAACAGTAGTGATTCAAGTAATGGAAATTTCCATAAAGTTCCAAATGACAATGATCTTTCATTCTTTAAAATAACTACAAAATGACATTTTTATCCATTTTTGGTGGTCAAATAACTTAAATTGGCACAAGCTGAGTTTACAAACTGTTTTACTCAAGTTAAAATACTTACATAAAAAAACTGGATTAAAACTATTCTAGTATAATGTTAATGTCAATGTATGTCTTCTATGACATTACAGTTATCTCCTGGTATTGTTAGAACAGTTGATTGGTATAGTAAGGGTTTCTTTAACATTTTTTTATACATGTGATAAATTAAGTCACTGTATCATTTATGAGTTTATCGTAATACCTGGTTTGAGTTCAGTCAATGATATGTTCGTAATAGACAACAACACACGGTTATCAACAGACATTTGAACTAACACAAACAGAACTACTGCGGGTTTATTTTCTTAAAGCTCTTTTCACTACTGGGTCTACACACCTCTATTCTTTTATGTCCTAACACGAACAATAACTTTAAACAGTCGTCACACAGTCTGTGGCATGAAATGTTAGCCTAACAAACAATCACCGACCTAAATACACGATTTAAGTGGTTTATCAAAGTTTGTTCCTCTTTTTGGTGCATCATTGAAAGTCTCTGTTGTTGAATTATCTTTCGGATATATATAGACACGCTTCAGTAGGTACAATACTGCGCGTACCTTTTAAATATGCAGTAATAACTACAAATACGTATAAACTCAGCTTGTGCCCCTTCAATTCCATTTTGGAAAAAATATCATATTAAAAAATGAACTAGAATGAAAAATAAGTCGAATCAGGTGTCTATAAATATCAACAACAGAAACTTTCAATGATACACTAAAAAGCGGAACAAACTTTGATAAACCACTCAAATCTTGTATTTAGGTCGGTGATTGTTTGTTAGGCTAACATTTCATGCCACAGACTGTGTTACGACTGTTTAAAGTTATTGTTCGTGTTAGGACATAAAAGAGTAGAGGTGTGGAGGGCCGGTAGTGAAAAGAGCTTTAAGAAATAAAACCTCGGTAGTTCTGATCGTGTTGATAGCCGTGTGTTGTTGTCTATTACGAACCTAGCAGCACGTCTGTAACCATGAAAGTACTTCTATGATTTAACCACAGACAAGGACTTGTCTAGTGATTTAGCTGACTAACAGATCATGTTGAAATCCGTCTGCAGCGATTTTTTTGAAAAAAAATTAATGAATAAATTACGCACTAAACTCTTGAATTTTGCGAGATCTCGTCCGCCATTTAAGAATAAGGTCTATTAATCGGTTGAAAGAAAGACATCAACCTCACTATGTCACCCGACAACTAAACAACAACAATGTCCGCATTGTATCGAATTCGAATGACAGGGATTGTCAGAAATGTGATACGGAAGTTTGGACAAAAAAAAAGAATGGACAAATGCCTTGAATACTTGACGGCGTAACAAAGTCACAGAATTAGAATTACAATAGGCGTGAAACAAAAATAGGAACACGAATGGAGAAACCAAACGTGTGTAATTACAGTAGTGTAATACGGTTGGTACTATACAACAAGCGACAGGCAAGAATTTACAAGCGGACCTTGTTACAAACAGAAAAAGTAAAACAACATTATTGAATTTGAATTGTTTGACATAGCATATTGGAAGTACAGAGACATGTATTACATCCACCCTTTGATGAGCACAGTTTTATATGGCCTCTTTACACCTTAGTTCATCATATTCACACACGAATTTCAATTATAAGTTCCCCTGGCATTTCATGTAGATGTAAATAGGGCATAAACTGTTCATATCAAAACATACACATCCCCATACTTCCACCATGCTATGCAAAGCGGTATTGATTCAGTTGTGCAACAAGTTTAGCTTGACAACATTTGCCTGTCATGATCACTGGCTGTAACCTGTATTGAAACTGACAATTTGATCAACCGTGAAATGGTCGCACCTGACTCGTTAAGCTATGATACATGGCACCATGATAATTAACATGCAACTATATGTCGATGGACATGATTTTTGTCATTCACCTTTAACAAACTCGACATAACAACTCAAAAAGTGTAGGACACTTGTTTTGAATCATATCACACGTATTTGCATAATCATGCATGCAGATCGATACATATCTTGCAAAACAAAAACAACGGAAATACAAGGTCAACTTAAAGCAACGTGTTTGGCCTACCTGTTCATAGACACTGACTGCTGAACATGAATATAATATAGCTTCCAATGTCAAGACGCTACATATATATGTATATGTCCCAGTAGCTACTATGTATGTGTGCTGTGTGTTCACATTTAAATCAGACGAAAATAACTTTTTTACGTCAGGGGAAAATTTCAATGCCATTTCACATCATGTGACCACTGATCATGTGACACGTCACGGATCACTCAGTAACTGCATAGACAATGGTGAAGACACTTTCTGATAGCGAGTATATCCGCTTATTTTATTTATCAAGGGGGACCCTGGGAATTCTCCTTCAGTGTTGTTGATTTCTACTTATATGCAAATGACTTATTAACATAAACACTGCATCATAAAGATTTATAGTACAGATGCATTTTATTATCATCTATCATCAACCAAGTTGTATGAAATTTATAGAGTGTATTCTCAAGATAGTATGCTAATCTTAGTCAATGCCATCCCTACCCTCGTTCAGAACGTATATGGCTAATACTACTTTTGGGGTTTGGAATTAAAAACAATGTGTATTCTCTTCTTGCCATTATTTGAAGAAATTAAAGTTAGCCATTACCTTGCACAAAGAGTGTACTATACTTTTAATACATGCCAAGCAAGAAATCAAAAGTAAAACTGAGTGCTTTGAGAATTTGTGACCTGGTATAAAGATTGTTGCATTTCAAATCTTAGAAATAGAGACTACATATATTAGGTGTAATGATTAAAATCGTTTATATCGCTGATTGACCATCCCTCACAAGATGCAATCATCTTCTAGTATGGCGTGATTAATTTAAATATTAATAACACATGTTGATTAATAGCAATTTGTCATAGTCCGACCATATGCAATTATATCATGATGTTTTTTTAGAATTGTGAAATATATCTTTCAAATTAATTTATAGTCAGTGTAAAATCTGTCATGGGTGAGGGGGTACAAGTCAATATCGTAAATGGTTAGGCGTTATGTTAATTTTTCCAAATCGGAGTTGTCTTCCACGCCATCTTCTGGAACCAGGTGTTGAAAGTGATGATTTTTTGTTCCCTTGACGTTTGTTTTGTGGTGTACCACCCTGACTGTTATTGCAGTTCGCTTCTTGGTCTCCGTCTATATCTGCAAAATAGACACACTTCAGATCATTATGTTATTCAACGTTGATGGCGCACGTCATGTAGCGAGTCACCATCGATATCCCCTCCCCAACATGAATAAAGTAATGGGCATGTTGTATTGACACCAACACCCACTTACGCATTATTTGGGTTTGCTGAATTTGAATACGTCTTACTGTATCGCCATCAACGGTGGAGAAATTATGGAAAGAAGTAAACTCTATGTAAATGATCAATAAAATGCTTATGCAGCCATTTCTCCTCGGCTTGTATTTTAACATGACATCATAGTGTCATTCAACGATTTATCGAAATATGCAAATTTAAAACCCACTGGCAAATAGATGATCGTGGTTCAAATTAATTCATTCATTCATTCTCTCTCTCTCGTCTCTCTCTCTCGTCTCTGCTAGTTTGCCTGTGTGTCTCTAGCACGATAAATACAATAGAGAAATCTCTCTCTTTCTTTCTTTCACACAGACGAAGAGTATCAAAACCATGGAATCTGATAGCTTCTAAGGATGGCTACAACGTTATTGTATTTTACCTGACTCTAGATCTGTCAACAAATGCATTATCTTCATATCTTTGATTCTAACTAATTCTCGTAAACCAGTTATCTCAATTTTAAGGTTGTCAACTTGTTCGCCAAGACATTCCATCTCTCGGATAAGTTTCTTCTTTTCGTCATTTTTGGAGAGTAACTTGGCAGATAGATCATCGATTCTTGATTCCAATCGGCGCTCTTGATTTCTTTTCCAAAGGTACACGACAATGACTAGGGTATAGCCACTTAAACTGATAATTTTTAGAAGAGTTTTACAACACATTGTGTCTCTATATTGTTGTTTTCAAAAACATCGATGCCGTTCTGTGGTGGAATTAAAATGTTCCAAACTTCTAAAATGCTGACGTTCTGGTTTATGCGTATCGAACTGTTGGTGGCGCTCTTCAATTATGGCCTGGTACGAGACTTTGACCGTGACATTAGTGAATTCTAGTTCTGACTTGCATTGATATGTGTAGTGCTGTGGCTGGAATTACATTTGCAGGCCAGGAATACAACGTTAACGTAAACACGTCATGCTAGAGAGGTTTAGATACACGTTAGAACGCGTACCCCTACGGGAGCATTATAAACCAGCATCTAAACCTCTGTACTATATATATCAGGGATATATATGTGCGTCGTGAACTGTTGGTGGCGGCGTTCTTCATACGAGAATGTTGACCGTGACACTTTCAGATTCTGTGTTGCTGCATATCCACTGATATCCGAATGTTGTGCCTTGATTTCCGTTTACTCGAACACGTCATGCCACATACCCATTTTCCCCCAGTCCGATTTTCCCTCGAAGTGTAGATCTGTCACTAGCACCAGGGACTTATAATATGTTTATACGAATATACGTCCCTGAAAAATTAAATTCCCCATGGTCATGATGGAAGGCGCGCGCCCATGGCAGCAGACTGAAACATTTTTTTTTTTAATTCGAGAGAAAACAACGGGCAAAGAAACCTAAGTTACTGTTTAACAACGTGAATGAAAATCTATTTTTTATATACTTGAAAATGATATAAACGTTCTGATGAAGTTGATGCTTATTCTATTTTTACTATGTGCTACATGTACTTGAAAATGTGAAAATTAAAGAAAGTGATACTATAAAACAATAATGTTAATTATATTAATGACATAAAGTCAAATGCACCCCCCCTCGAAATAAATGTATTCAGTTATATTTAATAGTCCCCAAGAATTATTGGCAAAGGATTTGTTTAAGAAAATAAATGATGGGTACATTCAAAACTTTTTTACAGAAAGATAAGAGAATGAAAATATCTAGGCGAGTCTAAAGAGGGCGACCTTTATCAGCCTCAAAGCGAGGTTCACGAGAAAATTAAAGATGGCGACGTCGTCGGTTCACACATTGGCGAAGAACATGCTGTTTCCACTTCTTCGCACGTCATGTAGAAAAACTGATGCATTGTTAGTCATCTCAGTGTCAAATAGGGTATGGAAACGAACATTTTCCCAGAGGTAAGGCAGGCTTTGCACTGGCGTGGTCCAAATGTGTACCGTTTCACTTTGCTCGTGACATGTCTCCGAGCAAACGACATTTTATGATTGACTAAATTTACAGATGCAGAGCTAAACTGTTTACTTCGCTATTTCATGGTCGTCTTTTTATCTCACTCCACATTTTATTGACCCCTGTGTCGCAGTAACTTGTCGGCATAGTTTTATAACTGTTTGGTTTTATCTTGGCCCGGTCATCTTGCGTATAATTCATAGGTCTCAAGGTCATCAAAACTCAGGAACACTCTTCAACTTTTTGTTAACTACAAAATTGAAAATTGTGTGAAAATATCTATCACAATAAATGTGAGAATGAAAACTATTTACTACCAGTTTTGCAGACAGGGAAAAATTTGAGCAAGAATGTGTATGGGTCGACAAAGTGTTACGTTCAGATTGCTCTCATGATACATGTAGTATTATTAAGTACACAAGCCTGTGACGTCAGATTCAAACTTCTTCTGAAGTTCTGGTTTCCAATAATACATTCTCTGTAATCGTGAGGGTTTAGGCCCATTTGTTATAACAATGGGAACCTCTGTAACACTGACTACAAATCAGTTTGCATTGATGACAATGGCATGGTTTAGTGTACTCCCAGGTCCTTCCTATCTCCACATGGTGTACTGGGTTAAATTAAAGACCTGGGTTTCAATCCCAGGCTCAAACATAGGTGTTATCTTATATCAGTGGAGCCAAGAGGTCTATTATGGGTGAATTTTCCTGCTAAATTATGCCATACCTGCCAAAAAATTGGACATTTTCTAACTCCAACATTAATAATGGAGCCTTCAAGACCCAAGAAATGTTCAGAGGTACCCCAATCCCATCAAAATCGCAAAAGTAGCAACGTATGCAGCATTGTGAAACGGGTAGTGTGCTGACAACTCACTCATGTATTCAGCATGATCTCATCTATTTGCCCAACTTTGCGATTCAGATCTGAATCGCTTCCGTCTATTTGCATTTACGTTACAGGAATTGTAGTGTTTGCTTCCAGTTAAAAATCAGAATGACAAAAAGCACAAAAACAGCAGAAAAAAAACCTCAAAATCACAGCAAACGCTACAATTATTGCAGCTAACTAGCCATCGTGACCTCCATGCCCAGCTTAACTGCAGCCATGTATCATGGTCATCTCAATCTCAGATATTACGGTCACCTTCACTACATTCATCTTGATCTCAGTGCAAAGTCATCTTGACTCACTCAGTCACTGTCTGTACCTTGACCTCAGCATAAAGCCATCTTGACCTCAGTACACTCAACTCAGTTTGTGTACTTTACCCATTTATCTGACATCTTCTTGACCTATGACCTTAGACCAGTATAAGTTTTGCATCACAATTAATATTTGGTGTATATTGCTTTACAGGAGGCTTGAAACTGTTGGTAAATTAGAGCAGCCCAAAGAACAAGGAAAATACATTACAGGACAGGTGAGTTCACAACCAAATGTGTATACATACCTTACTAAGGAGAGAATATACATGTACATTGCACTTCTCCCTTGGCAGTAATTTGATAGTCTAGTTCCATTATAAGATTTACACTACATTATCGTCACACATTACGTTTAGTCAAAGTCAGACATTTTAGTATTAATCTGGCTAAACCCCATGCAGGGTGAAGGGTAAACAGCACATGTCAGTAGTAATCCATCACAAATTGACAGGCAGTTGTAATTGGTTTACTTCCTTCAGACAATTGCTCATTAAAATTTAATTATTACAGCTGTACTAAACTAAAATCACACGGAGGCGCGATAACGTTGTCACATTGATGTGAACGCACATATTTTTGTGCTAGCATAACGACTTTGGCAAGACATAATATGTGAAGATAATAGTGTAAATTGTAACACGGTCATATTGGAACTACTTTGTAGACTAATAATTTGAATACACCACATACAAAATTGTAAAATTGCTACATCACTGTGACTAAAGAGAATTGGTGTCTAGATTGTTGGCCAATGAAGAAGAAATACAAAACGCAGTCACCTTCAGTATTTTAAAAGATTGCATATTTATGCCTTGAGCAAGTGAATGTAGCTTGTACAATCATATTGTAAGTTAGTAGGATACTCCATCTGTATGCTTCTTCCTGTTTTGATTTTGTCAACCGCAACTGCCGCAAGTAATTATCAAGCTTAGACTACAACACTCTTTAACTAATCTACAGATAGGCTACACACTCACAAATACATTTATGATACTCACTCCAATGCTTTTTGCTAATGCCTAAAAAAAATTGTTTTGTTCCAGTACCCGACGCCACCTAGTTTTTCACTGCCAACCCTAAACTTTTTTTACATATTCAAGGAAAAAATGATAAAATCATGAAAATTGGGAAATCTTGTGACAAATAGTGGGTGCGGAAACTGACATCAACTTAAAAAGACAATATAAAACTGTTCTGCCAATCTGTAATGGCTTTACATCTGATGAGAAGAAACCAATAACACAGAGGCCATACAGAAAACAACAGAAAACATAACTATCTGAAGTAGACTCTTAGTGCACATGGGAAAAAAAAAAAATCTACCTACCCCACCTATTCTAAAATTGACCGTAATTGGAACCACACAATTCCCATGTCATTCTACTGGCATTCCCAAACAAAAGCATGATAGATTTTATAGGAAACACTACCACTTTTACCTTTTCTTTTACCAAGCTTCCCAACCTTAGCAGGAACACTATACTCTTCTTATTTGTACTTATTAATATTAGCAAATTAGATTTTTTTTTTAACTTTTCTTTTCTATTTTCAGTTGTTTCTTCATAAAGTATTTGGTTACCGTGGTATAATTTTATTTCCCTGGTTAGCAAGACTCTACGATAGAGATATTGGTGCTAGTAAAGATGACAAGTAAGTTATGGTCACCTCCCAAAATAAGAGATTTTTTTGTGCATCTGAAGAACTCTAGGACCTGCTTTTCAAACTGTTTTCAAATTTATTTTTTGTGTGACTCTGATGTCATAATCTTGTATGTTTTGCTTGCGTTCCAACTTTGACAGGGATAAATAACCTATGTTTAGACTCAAAACATTACGTGTAGCTATTTATAACTTTGTTGGGCCATTGATATTTTTGTATTTCATTTAGACCCAATGTTCTTGAGTAATGTGATGAAATTTTAGAGATTTTATTGTGTTAGTACATTGAGATTTAGATGATTTCTAGTCCTGATACTTTGCAGATATTTTTTGAAATCTTGAATTTTGTGCATGTTAATATTTACCCAATGTGGAAGTGCTTGTGAGATGAAGTTAGTTTAAAAAGTTGCCAGAACTGTTCTATTCATGTGACTTGTAAATTGGTTTAATAGCTGTCAGTCTACCAGCTGAATATCTATTAGTCACTTAAAATAATCCAGTCTGGCCCCACCCTCACCCCCACCCCCACCCCCACCCCAATACCAAGTGTATGTACATGTATGTAGTCTGTAAATTGTCATTGCCAGTTGAACATTCCATGTTTAAGTAATCCTCTAAATTCTATGTTATATATATATATATATATTACATGTTTATGCAAATTTGTCATGGTAACAAGAATTTTTTATGTGACTGTTTTTTTGTAGATTTACAGACAGTGGAGGTGAACCTATTCAGTCAGGCAACAAAGAAGTCCGTGGTAGAACTCATACTTATTACCAAGTATTAATAGACTCTAGAGATTGTCCATTTATTGTAAGTACATTCTCACAGACAATCAATCAATTTACCAAGTATTAATAGACTCTAGAGATTGTCCATATATTGTAAGTACATTCTGAGTCTCCCAGACAATCAATTTATTTACCAAGTATTCATAGACTCTAGAGATTGTCCATCTCGTAAGTACATTCTCACAGACAATTGATTGTAATCATAGACTTGTTTGAGAAATGCCATGTTCACTATATGTTTGCAGTATTCTGCATTATGTCAGTTCTCCTACTTAGGTATCATAGAGAAGTAGAATAACTCTACAGTTGTGACGTTCAGAATCTAAGTAGTACAAAGTGTAGTCTTGCTGCTAGACGTTCAGGCTTTCTTTCGATGCTATAACTATAAGCGAACGAAGTTCGCATGTGAGGGCTTGCCCGAACAGTCTAGCGAATGTCATTTTCAGACCGGACATTCCATTGAGATTACATTGAGTGGTGGGTTGGGCCATCTATGCATATATATACTTTAATATATTCAATAACCTATGACCTCGGGGAATCTCTGCATGCAAGTGTTGACAAACACATTTATGTCATTACTATGGCTTATCGGTTTATGGTAATTGTGAGTTTGATGAGTGTGTAGACATTGTCATTCACACATTTCAGTTAACACATTGGTGGTTATTTATACAAGCCCCTCCTTAAGATGAATATGCATGAAAATTTAGCTATTGTCCTCTGTTTGTGCTTGTCGCTAATACGGTTCTCTGATTGGCAGTTATTTATATCCTGATGACATTCGCTAGACCTCGGATGTTCCATCCTCGATAGCGTTGTTCGGCTGTGTGTCGTATTTTATCGGAAGAACATCCGAGGGCTAGCTGATAGACTATACAAAGTGTATCATTGCACCATTAGATGCAGTGGGGATACTATGTATAACAGTACAAGGAAATTATATACAGTAGTACTTTTACATATGCAAACATACATTGGATATCATTGTACATGCTGTGTGGTGTGATTGACACTGTGAAATATAGAACAATAGATAGACAATAGATATAATTTCTGTCTGTAGTCTCTTTGTTGTACTAATATTTCCAGTGATTTGTCTGGCTTTCATTGATTTCCATACTGTTGTTCCCAGAGCACAAAGGGCACGGTCAGGATAAAAGCCATTTGTGATCCATAAGCTAGCCTGCCCACAGCACTGGAAGTATGACTGCGGCAGTTATCATAGTAGACAAGCGCTAGCACGGTTATAGCTCAGTGCCATGGGCAAACTAGCTAACGACTTTTATTGTATCGCATTGTTTTCAATGTTTTTCTTGTGTTTGTTTCCACTTGTAGAGGGCGCAAACTGAAGCTGTAACCTTTCTTGGCAACCAAGATAATAGTAGATCACTCTATGCAATACCAGGTAAATTTCACCTTTGTTAACTAATAGACTATCAAAGTCTACATTGAGTGTTGTAGCTACACTGTAAAGCCTCACTAAAAGGTTGTCGGTGGCCGAGCAGTTAGCTCTGCAGCCTGGGTTCGAACTTGCCAAGCATCGGCTGGGTTTGACTAAAGTTTAACCAGGTCTGTATGTAAGAAGGGTGATGCTCAGTTTGACCCTGCTGAACAACTCAGGTTTTCCCCAGATACTCCAGCAGTTTCCTCCTGCTTCTTCAACACTGGGGCGCTGCTCCTGTGGTGACGATTCAACAAAATTTCCGAATTATTTGAATAAAGGTTATTATTAAAGTTCCAGGACATAGTCAATGAAAAAAATGTATTGCTGCAACAAGAATTGTGACTTGCAATGGTGTACATGTCGTACTACATATGTTTAGAGTAGACATATTTTGTACTTTACATATGTCCGTTTCTCAGGCATAACGTGTAAGAGACATCTTTACTTGTTTGACCTGCATCTGGTCAAACAAGTACAGCTAAAATGGAAAGTATTCACCAAAAGACTGTGTAACACTAACAGATACATATAGATTTATGTAGACTGTTGACAGTTGTTCGTGCCTTTTTGCTACGTATTATCTAAAACTAAAGTCGTTGCCTCACTCCGATCCGGAGCAATACTATAACCATGTACTGATCAGCGAGTTCCGAAGGCACGTTCGTGCCTTGGCAATCGCAGTTCCTATCAGTACACATTAGTATTCAGTGTTACGGAGCGAGACGACAACTTTGATTTAGATGGAACATAGCAAAAAAGGCACGGACGACTGTTGACAGGATGTAAACTAATCATTTGTTTTAATTGAATTGTAAATTTATGGTTGTCTCTCAGACAGAGATGTTCATCCACTGATCAGTGTGAGTGTTACAGATAGAAAGATAATGCTTTCTTATTACTGGTTTGAAATATTCATATGTTCTTTTTTCTCTAAATCTATTGTCACTGATTTGTTTTCTTTGTGTTCATCATTAGGGTTAGATTATGTTGCACATGAAGACGTCCTTCCCTATGCATCTCCTGAAAGGAGTCCAATTAGCCATGAACTCTTTGATAGGTTTTTACATTATGAACTTGGACATGGTATGTATTACACAGTAATAGAATGTCACCACATGTGTATTCAATGTTTTTGTTAAGATATGGGAACCCCGGTAACATTGAGGTGGAGATGGGGAGATATAGTAAAACTTGCATATTCCATACCTTGTGTCATGATTTTAGTGTGGGAACTTGTTACATGTGAAAGACTTGGGGACCTCAGGTAGAATTTACCTGCTTACTTACCACCCATAACAGTGTAAGTGCAGAGATCACTGGAATATGTGCGATTATGACATTGCAAGAGTTTTGTGGCAGATCATCTGTTGAAGCTATATATATGTATGTATGTATGTATGTATGTATGTATGTATGTATGTATGTATGTATGTATGTATGTATGTGTGTGTATTTATGTATGTATGTATGTATGTGTGTGTGTATCTATGTATGTATGTATGTATGTATGTATGTATGTATGTATCATACGTAATAACAAAACAAAATGTGATAGTTTCAATCTCATGTTGGTGCTTTGTAGTTCTACATTTCATACCCTGTTCCCCAAATACGCTAAACAGCAGATCTAGTAAAAACCCACAAGAATTAGATAAAAGTATTAAAAATAGATTCATTTTTGGACAACTATAAACAGGTGTAAACAAATCTGAACTCACTGGCGTATTTGTTCATGGCAAGCAATGTTAATCACATGTGAGAAAGAAGTGTAAAAACTTCTGTGCATCTCAGGATGTGTTTCACCCAAGTGGCTTGAGTATGCGTACAATGTAAGTATATACTGGTATATGTACGTCGCTCTAGATTGAATATTTATTTCGAGTTGTTGTTGACATATATTGATGTCTGTTTTAACAAAGTCTCACTCACACTGAAAATTAATTGAGCTGCAAAAAGAATTGGCTGAACCATAGACAGTGGAGAAGAAATTCTTCTCTACTGTCTATGGCTGAATTGTGACTTGGGAGAAAATCACATTTGGTAAGAACCTTTGTATCAAAACGTTCCTACTTTGACAGGAAGAACTAACCCATGTGTGATCTCACTGTTTTCACAAAAGACGACACACATGGTTAAGACGTTTTGGACTCAAAAGATCATAGTAATGTTTTGAGAGGAGGCACTTATCAACTATCTCTACAAATACTTGCATCCATTCCCTGTTTTGCAGTTTGATTACTTTTCATTATAAATTTACTAAGTACCTTATACTGTGACTATCTATTCTGTTGTCAGACCCACCATTTACAGCTAAAGAAACACTGAGAGCCTGGCAAGAAAAGAACCACCCCTGGTTAGAATTATCCGATGTACATAGAGAAACTACAGAATCTGTTAGAGTAACAGTGATTCCGTTTTATATGGGTTGTAGAGTAAGTATATGAATAGTATTGTGTAAATCCAACAAATAGCTATTGACTGTGAAAGAGGTGAAACTGAGTTTAGTGTTTTTGAGGGTAAATTTTACTGTATATTAAAGATACCTGACTGTAGTATTCTTCTTCTTTTTGAAGAATATTGAATACATTGCATGCTATTTGCAGAACTGAAGTATGGTATTTAGGCATAATAAATGTTTAGTACTGAAATTTCTGCTCACAGAGTCAAAATATTTTTTCGTAAGCGAATCCCAAATTTTCGCCGACATCTCGCCAGCATTGTCAGGGGTGTACTACAATGGGCTATTTGTCACTAATGCGGGATGCAGGCATGGAGATCACAACTGTTTCTCTCAACCTCATTTACAGTGTCTCTTCTGATACGCGTGACAAATAGTCCATTGTAGTACACCCCTAGCGATGATGACAAGACGTCGGCGGAAGTTTGGATTAACTTCCAAGAAATATTTTGACTCTGTGAGTAGAAATTTAATTACTAAGTATGAACCCAGAGACCATGAATATTCATTCTCACTTAATAAATATTGATTCGATAGCATGATTTGCATGTAGTCATGTATACCAAAATGTCAAAGAAACCTTGTGTGCCATCAACTAAAATAGAATCAAATGCCTGCATTGACATTAACATTATACTGTTATAGTTTAGTCAAGGTTTTATTTGACTTTAGTTGGTATCGTCTCTTGATTAAAAAAATAGTCAGCTTAAACCACTCTAAATATTGTATAATGAAATTATTGGTTGTGTCAAAGTATGTTGAAAAGCAAGTTTACACATGTTGTTGTCATCAGAATTATTTGTATAGGTGATAATATGACAACCCTATGACAGGCGAGTGCAAGGTGTGACATACAGCAGGACTTTCACAAGTGTTGTGAAGTGAAAGTGCAGCAGAAAACACTGCAAACATGAGTGCAAATACTCCCACACTGGTACTTACGTGGCATGGGGTTCTGTTATTATTACATAATATGTTTATCTGAAACAGCAGATTTCCATAAAACTCATACAGTGCAAATGATCATATCGTCATTTGCATATAATTTGCATGCAGGTATGCAATAATGTTTTCGGTATTGGACTGCAGTGTAAATACCACTAGCATACACACACACCAGTGCACGTAATCTCCAATACATATGTGACAATGTGAATTACTTACCTTGTGGCCGGTATACAACTGGTATTCATGTTTCATAACAAGTTTATAAATATAGCTTCTATCAGAATTACTTATATATAAGCTATATCATCTGCATAACCATTTTCTGGTCAGTACATAGCCACTGTTTATAAATCATCTTTGCCATAATACTCTTTCCAGTTAACCTTTCCTTTCCACACAGTGTCATCACAAATGGATCCAAATTCAATAGAGGCTAGCTCAGGATTTGAGACCATCTATCTGTACACTTACATTGAACCAATCTTATAGGAGGTAGACTATGTTACTGTAATCTCGGAAATACATGTACAGACCCCCTCCTCTTCTCCTCTTCCCCCTCCCCCTGCTTTTTCAACTGATATTTCACCAAAGTGATATAAGAAATAAAAAGGGTACAATAAAGACAAGGACTCAAAATTGACATTGCTGATTGTCCATGATTGAAGGACATTTATTGAACTGTATCTTTTGCTTTCATTACAGGAATCACAGAATTCACATGTTTATTGGGTAAGTTGAACTAAAAAAATAAACATTTTGTGTGTTGGTTGGATATAGTTTAGAATGCACACTTGCATGTGTGGGAAGCTCATTTGCCAAAGAAAAAATGTCTTTACAGTGAAACTGCTGATTGACAATGAAAATCAATCCAGCTTCAATGGAGAATAGACAACAAAATATTACATCCTGTATTAGACAACACACACGAACACACGTGCGCGCACACACATATACACATGTACATGTACAAACATACATACACACACACAAACACATACGTACGTATGTATGTACATACATACATGCATGCATATGTACGTACATACATACATACATACATACATACATACATACATACATACATACATACATACATACATACATAAATACACACATAGGGTCCTCAAGTAACAAATACAATGATGTAATAATGACTTTGTTTTTATCTATTCTACAGTGGAGGTACTGCATTAGATTGGAAAACTTAGGAGATGAAACTGTACAGCTAAGAGAAAGGCATTGGAGAATTTTTAGTTTATCTGGAACATTGGAGACTGTGAGAGGAAGGGGAGTGGTAGGACAGGTTAGTATCTGTGTACAGACTAATATCCATTATGAGATGACTTGAGTAGCAAACCAGATTTGTTGTATTCACTTTTAAAGAGGCCACAATTTTATCATGGCTTCCTACTTGAAAAATCAGTGTGAAACAATATATGCCAAGTCTGTTTGTAACTCAATAAGTTGTAGAAAATTATTAAATTTGTAAAAAAAAAAAAAATTTTTATTATAAGTACAATAACAAACTTTTTACACATTTTTTATAGCTTTTTGCACTGCATTGAGTTACAAACACAGACTTGGTCTATTTTGTTTCACATTGATTTTTCAAGTAGGAAGCCATGATAAAATTGTTTTGTAAATTAAAAATCCAAAATAAATATCCAATCCTCATCCATATGGCCACTGTAAGGGATTTTTGGCAGCCTATAAGAATTTGGAACTTGTCCTCTAAACAAAACTTTTGGTGTCTGAGAACACACATCAAATGAAGGGCATGGTCAAAGTACCACAGGGTCGAAGTAAGTTTCTGTGGGGTTTTTTACACATTAAGAATTATTCATGTTCTTATACTAACATAAATATAATCAATACACATGCATATGTATGTAATATGACATGTTTATAGTTATGGTATCTTGATGTCAATGGCAATTGCTGGGTGCATCCTGAAATTATGCAATCTTCCCTCAGTAATATGAGACAAATTGCAATCTGTTTTACCCCCCTCTAGGAGCCAACACTGTCAAAGGATCAGCCTGCATTTCAGTACAGTAGTCATGTATCATTACAAGCACCTAGTGGCCATATGTGGTAAGTAATATAGATGAATTATTTTATTGTTGTAGTTACAATATTATGTGTCTTGTCAAAGTTGTTGGCAAAATTTAGGAACACTTGGTCAAATGTATTAGTTGTGTACTCTATCCTGATTTGTAACCAAGAAAGTTATTGGCTGCAATGAATCGTGAAAGAATGATTTTCAAAAGATGCTTTTTCATGTTGAAAGTCTTAAGTGTGGAGCCCACACATTCAATCAAATCTGCTGCTGTGGAACAGCGCCCCCAGTGGCCAAACTATACAATCTTTTGTCTTTCCAATATATGGCATATGATGTATTCTAAGGCTCATGCATGTGTGATATGAAAGTATTTATTCTGTCATTACTGAGTACAATAAAAAGAGTTGTACTTTTATTATTTTCAGGGGTACCTTCAGAATGGAGAAGTCTGATGGACGTACTTTTGATTGTAGAATTCCACCGTTCTCACTGGAAAGTAAACACGACGGTTCATCCAGTCCACATGGCTATTTTGGATAGAGGACACTGAACAGTTGAAAAGAGACATACACAATATGAATGTTTAGAAAACTTGCCGATATAATGACATTGTATTGTCTGGGACTTTAAGACTAAGGACTATGGTGTGACAAGTCAACCGAGAAGTGATCACAGATGAATTAAAAGCAATAACTGATAACTACATGTATTTATGTAGATGTAGTAAGTAATAGTCGTACATGTAGGGGTCAGGGGTCAATATAAAGATGGTTGCACCTGGACTGGGTTAGAAGACATCTCAAAAGAAACGCACAATTACAGCGGTACACCATATTCTAGTTACACACTTGGCAACCAATTTCAAATTGGTATTTTGATATTTTCATCTTGAACATCAGACATTCTACCATACAAGAAGCCGTCAACTTGGTCCAGTGACTAACTCCTCATGATGTTCAGCAACTCTGTGTCGTCAACCTGCGGAAACAAACTGAGCTGTGTTTTGAAGTATTGACCTGTGAGAATGGACAACTCTAGTTCCTAAATATAATATGATCAAAGACGAACAAACAAAACAGAACTGTACATGCCTATGAATTGGCTGAAATTACCATTGATTTTTGCCATGAAAAGCTAGAAAAAGATGACTTTCAAAGTATGCTACCATATTTAATGGATGAAAATCTGCTTTCAAATAGTGTCCCTAGAGGTGAAATAATACAACCGTTTGTGTTTTGAAAAACGGGAATATGGCCTCCTGTAATCGTTGTTCTAATGACCACCTTCAGTTTAAGCCCTACTTACTGGAGTTTACCTTTTTAGTTTTGATATTGTGTTTATATAGGGAGGCAGAATAATACAGGATAACTCAGCCATTTTCCAATTACATCTGATTTGTGGTGTGCCTGCCATTCAGACAGTCGTAATTGCATGGTTTTTGTTGAACACATTGATGTGCCCTATTTAAAATTTAACTGACAAAATTGTGATGAATCTTTTAATTATTATTGTTATGTAACACACATTATACCATGCATGAACGAACCAAGTTGAACAAAAAATATGGAATGTATACTCTGGTCGTTCTACGACACGACAACACGTGTCTACATCACTGTTCCTGCTGTGTTCGAATGCGAGTCAAAACATTCAAAATTGCCACAATTTTTCTTTGATATTACTGGCTGTACGATATAATTATGTTATTCTCCAATATTTTTCTTCATTCAACCAGAAAATACTTGTGACCTAAGGGTTGCCACTACTTGTCTAGCGACTTGTAGTGACAAAGGCCCCTTAGGTGACTTGTATTATCTTTGGCTGAATGCAGAAAAATGTTGGGCAATAACATCTAATTATTAGATAAGTATGAATGAATATTTGTATCATTGCATTGTATGCACGTACTACCACTAGTGGTATTTGCACTGAAGTGGAATACCAAAAACATTATGGCATTACCTGTATGCAGATGAGCATGGGATCGATCCATGTAAACAAAAGATACGTGAGAACATATGGTAGTAATTTTTTGCATATTTTGGATACACAAATGTAGTAACAAAGGAACCCCCATAACATATGAGTGCCAGTTTAACTGGAGGTTATTTGCACTTGCACTTGCAGTATTTTTGCTGCAATTTCACTCACTACCCTTGTAAAAGTGTGGCTATCGGAAACACCGCAAGTACTTATGCAAATACCCTAGTGCTAGCTAGAGTGCACCACATTTGCAGTGACATGTTATGGGGGTTCTGTCATAGTCTTACAGTGGTACTATTATTGTTTTTACTATCATTGACAGAAAATGTATATTACAGTTCAGTGCTGTTTTTGAGTGTTAACCTAGCCAGTTTAATTTTTTTCAGGGGGGGGGGGGGGGGGGTGTTGAGTCTGTGAACAAAATTCCCATATAACTATTCATTAATTGCACAATATCGAGTACATTAGGGCATTTTAGTAGACCTCATATTGTCACTGAGGATTGTCAAAAAAGACTTGAAAATACATGAAAACATTGAGCTGTGTTGAAAACTTGCGGTATTTACTAGCTTTAAGTCACACAAACTGAGTTCACAAGTTTTTTCACTTAGAGAAAATCGCAATTAAATTATTGTTGTCTACCATGTTGATTACAAACCATCTTCCAGTGTTGTTTGCATTATATACATATTGCTAATCCCACTGTATGTGTGTCTGAGGCCCATAGAAATAATATTAACCAGAAGTGTGGAATCTGACTTCCGGCTAAAGTTCTCTTTAATGGCTTCACGTTTATACGATGGTGTATAGGGGTTCCTTGACATCATGGTGTATGTATAGCAAATTGTGTCATTGAATCATTCATATTATAGTTAGACTCTCTCACAGCCTCAGGAGCGTCACTAGCAGAAAGAGGCTGTTTTCTGCTAGCGACGCTCACAAGGCTGTGAGAGAGTCTATCATACAGTATACCTGAATATCAGGTTGTGAGTTCTGTTAATAGCAAGGAATTGTTAGGTTTGCTTCAGTAAGCAGATATTACTAGTGCCTTTATGTATGCAGCAAAATTTATCCCCCCCCCCCAAAAAAAAAAAAAGTTGAAACAATGTCTAAACTCAGCCTATGGCCCAGCAAGTGATGTAGTTAATTTGTCTCAAGGCTTTCATGGAAATAACATATCTTTTGCTATATAGGGATGTTTTTCAACTGTGTTCTGTAAATACGAATAACTTATAAAATACCAACACATCTTTTCACCAGCGATGTTGTAAATACATACGAAGTGCTCATAATTGGCTGATATGTTTGTGATTAAATGTTTTGATGAAATAATCACATTGGTTGGCTACTGTCTTATTCAATTTAAAGGTGAATGGGCTTGAAGTTCATTCACGATTGCATTAGTGCGGTGAATTTAGGTGCATACCCAAAAAATCTATTTGATTGGATCTGTTGTAGCATATTATGTGTACAGATACACAAAATAAGTTTACTCACGGGTGATTCAATACTGTTCAGGGTATACATTATTACAAGTAAGTCTTAGTCAATATAACAAAACAGTTTCAAAAAACACTTTATTTGTAGCTTTAACACAAAGAACAGAGACGAAAGGCAATAACCCTAAAGTTGCTGACTGATGTCTGTTATCAATGAGTGAGTGCCTTTATACCCAAATTAACAAATTCCTTTTGACACCACTGTACACACAAGGTAGCCATTGTAATACATCCGTGATGGTGCACATGAGACGTCAACAAATTTGAGATTCATTTCCTAAGTAGAACTTTTTACAAGCAACTATTACTAGTTGGCTGTGGTCAAAGAGATACATGTATAACTTTACTTGTACTTATATTACAGTACAGTGATTTTGTTGCAAAACCACCTGACATGTTTGTGGCTGTGATAAAACATTCACTAGATGTGTGAGAACAGAAAAAAAGTCACTATATAGAAACAAGAATAAGTATTCCGTTGATCATTCGGTTACACAGCAACATATAATTGATTCAAATTCACGGATTTGGTTGTGTAGTGTATTATTTCAATAATTTGTCGGGTGATAAAAACGTGAATGTGTTAACGCTCAGACCACTATTATTAGTGGTCTGAGGTTAACGTGAAGGGTGAAACACATTATGGTAGTACGTACAGGGTATGTGGTGGGTAAATCAAAAATAGCTATAAGCCAACCCATTATCCAATTGTGGGATACCATAGATTTATCATAGGTGACAATAGTTGAAAACTCACTTTGTTTCTTTCTTTTCTTTAGTAGTGAGACTTTATCCACCTTATACATAGATTATTATCTCAAAGGTAGTTCCATAGTCGTCAAGATTGAATGACTGCACTAGTCACTGACCGCGCCCCGTGGTACAGCGCCCTCAATAGTTCATTCAGAAGTTGCTGTTTTAAGTCGTAGCCTTGTGGGTTTTTTTTAGACCTATGGTTAAAACTGTCTTACTGTATAGTACCATAGACTGTCTATGATAGTACAAACCATTTCTTTATGTAAATAAACGTACATATATAAATAAGTCGTACGTTATTTGTTTATTTCGTCGCAAATACACAATTTTGAAAAATGAAAGCTATATGAGCGTGATGATATTGTGAGAATCACTTCTTGGTACATGGTATGTATGTGGTTCGTAAATAAAAGAATACAGTTTACAATATGTCGACTGAGATAATATATGTATTCTTGTAAATATCTTACAAGAGTCACTTCATCAGAATTATCACTCCAGTCTTTCCTTTAACTTGAATTATCTTCCCTCGAATCTTCAATGGGGGGAGGGGGTGTCAGTTTGATTTTCCTGTCCTGCAGGTTCAACTTTATAAACCCGATTTCAGTTTGTTACACCCCGACAGAGACAGGTGCTAATGGATATCGTTAAGTGTAGCGTTGGCTCCTAGCAGGTGTGTTGCAAAGACACTCAATGACTTGCATTGTTTGCTGCACAGTAACCGTAAACACATTCGTTGCAGAGTAATCACTACTGGGTACGTCGTTGAGATGATAGTAAAGATACAGATATGTGATACAGATCAAGAACAATACAAACTTTGTTGGTGGCAAAGAATAGAAGTGTGTCACAAATTGTCCTTTTTTTGGTTCAAATTTATTCGTAAAAGATGAAAATGAAAATAGGCAAGGGAACACGCGTACGAGAGCTAAACCTGTTCACTTGCTTAAATTGACGTTTGTAAGGAGAACTATGGTGGGGATTTGCGTTATTTATATACTGGACAACAAGGTGTGTTTTTTTCATACATGCCGCACATCGATAATTTATAACCATCCTAATATATCACTAATGATAGATGTAAGAAGGGTTTTTGAAGTTATACGCCTTTCAAAGTTTAAGACAATGTGACTCGGCAAACTTGATGAAACGGTGCCGCGTATATGTGACGTCAACATCGTTGATAGCAAACCGCCGAGGGGCTTTAGCCGTTTAGCCAGACGAACTTAACATGACACCTCAAGAAAATAAAGATAGTTAAAACAAATACGTTAATAGAAGCTACACTTCACAATATGACGTTGTCTAGAACAATAACCAGTTACGACGTTACATTATCTACTGTTGCAGATCGTCTTCTTTGATTAGAAAATTGCGAGATAGAAACATTGCAGGTTGTATAATAGTAAAGATACAGATGTGTGCTACAGATCAAGAACAATACAAACTTTGTTGGTGGCAAAGAATAGAAGTGTGTCACAAATTGTCCTTTTTTTGGTTCAAATTTATTCGTACAAGATGAAAATGAAAATAGGCAAGGGAACACGCGTACGAGAGCTAAACATGTTCACTTGCTTATACAGAGACATCCAATCTCTTGTAATCGTAATGGCGATTTCATCCAATTTTGATGGTTTCAATCTTCATAGGAATTCCTCGACGCTTCAACTTCACCAAGTTTTCTCACATTTCGTTATCTACAATGTGATAAGTTTATGAAATTCGGCGACTCTTTAATTAAAGTACTTTTGGCAGTTATGTGTCAAAAATAACATTCATGCAATTATTCCAGCAAGAAACACTTTCTCGGTGATTGTGTTTATTCTAGGAGTTGTAACGTAACGTTTCGCTATTTTTCGTTAATTTTTGCCCTACGACGGGAAAATACCCCAACCTTTTATAAGAAAAATTTCAATCATTATGTTGCATTGATACGCACGTGTGGACACCTTGGTTTGATGTCCGTGTGTAAACAGTCATGAAAGAGATGTGACCCGTTAATTTGTTTGTCAATAAACTGCCAATTAATAGTATGCTGACTCATCATCTATCAACCATACATCAATTTTCACAAGTACAACAACACTCTTACAATTTTGGAAAGAAACAGGCAGATATGTGAACCTAGTTCAAATCATGATGAAACTTCAGGTATCACACACAACTGCCTGGCAAAAAAAAAAACTGTTTAAAAACAAACAAATGATCACGATGGCAATACTGATAAGAAACCATTAATGCGAAAACGAGAAATCGAATCAAGTCCTTCAAACCTGAACTAGCTGCAACTGGAGTATTATTTTTTTTCGATCAAACAACCAACAATACATATACATTCACTAAAAATTACTAAAATATCAATTAG